>NC_138770.1:548360704-548526310 GCF_965119305.1 Pelophylax lessonae | reverse complement strand
CTGCACTGTGGGACAGGGATGTCCCCACCGCTCTCCACCACAACACCTTGATTAGGGATACGGTGGCAGCTTGGAGAGAGGTGAGGAAGAAGTTGGGGTCCTCCCAACGTCTGTTCAGATATCTTCCTATCCACAACCACCCCGGTTTCCCACAGGCGCAGCAACACTCGGCCTATGGGATTTGGTCCCTACGGGGGATAACATTGTTGTCGCAGCTTTTTGACTTGAGTACTGGGCTTCCTCTAAGTTATCAATCTTTTGCCGAGGCACATGATCTACTGAAAGGCCATTATCTTTTTTTCAGGCAATGTGTAAGCTGTGTTGATGATTTATGTCGTACCTCCTCTCTACGATTCCGCCCCAACCTGGTAGACCAATGGATTATGCAGGGTAAACACAGGATATCCCCATTTTTATTTATGGATTGTCTCCATATTTGATAGTCATTTCTTTTGCATGTGTGCGCTATTCTTTTTTACTATACATGTTGCTTGGTCCATAGCTGCATTGGCTTTAGATGTACATTTTAAGGGTTTGCTCCCCCAATTTTTTGCTTGTTTATTATGTATTCGGTCTGACCAGACTTCTGAGGTTGAGCATCCCATCCCCCACACACACCTGTACTCTATTGGTGTCCACTATCAAGTAGATATAGGAGGAGTCCCCTGTAGTGCATTAGCACACCTTCCCAGCAAGGAGTGTTGTCTCCAAGGGTAAGAAAGGCTGGATTCACCCCTTTTTTATGGATAGTGTAGGACCCACTGATAATGGGGTACTTTGACGCAGTGGTGGGCTTGAGCACGATATGGCCATATGGTGGGACTAAATCCCCATTTTTATTTATGGATTGTCTCCATATTTGATAGTCATTTCTTTTGCATGTGTGCGCTATTCTTTTTTACTATACATGTTGCTTGGTCCATAGCTGCACTGGCTTTAGATATACATGTTCAGGGTTTGGTCCCCCAATTTTTTGCTTGTTTATTATGTATTCGGTCTGACCAGACTTCTGAGGTTGAGCATCCCATCCCCCACACACACCTGTACTCTATTGGTGTCCACTATCAAGTAGATATAGGAGGAGTCCCCTGTAGTGCATTAGCACACCTTCCCAGCAAGGAGTGTTGTCTCCAAGGGTAAGAAAGGCTGGATTCACCCCTTTTTTATGGATAGTGTAGGACCCACTGATAATGGGGTACTTTGACGCAGTGGTGGGCTTGAGCACAATATGGCCATATGGTGGGACTAAATCCCCATTTTTATTTATGGATTGTCTCCATATTTGATAGTCATTTCTTTTGCATGTTTGCGCTATTCTTTTTTACTATACATGTTGCTTGGTCCATAGCTGCACTGGCTTTAGATATACATGTTCAGGGTTTGCTCCCCCAATTTTTTGCTTGTTTATTATGTATTCGGTCTGACCAGACTTCTGAGGTTGAGCATCCCATCCCCCACACACACCTGTACTCTATTGGTGTCCACTATCAAGTAGATATAGGAGGAGTCCCCTGTAGTGCATTAGCACACCTTCCCAGCAAGGAGTGTTGTCTCCAAGGGTAAGAAAGGCTGGATTCACCCCTTTTTTATGGATAGTGTAGGACCCACTGATAATGGGGTACTTTGACGCAGTGGTTGGCTTGAGCACGATATGGCCATATGGTGGGACTAAATCCCCATTTTTATTTATGGATTGTCTCCATATTTGATAGTCATTTCTTTTGCATGTGTGCGCTATTCTTTTTTACTATACATGTTACTTGGTCCATAGCTGCACTGGCTTTAGATATACATGTTCAGGGTTTGCTCCCCCAATTTTTTGCTTGTTTATTATGTATTCGGTCTGACCAGACTTCTGAGGTTGAGCATCCCATCCCCCACACACACCTGTACTCTATTGGTGTCCACTATCAAGTAGATATAGGAGGAGTCCCCTGTAGTGCATTAGCACACCTTCCCAGCAAGGAGTGTTGTCTCCAAGGGTAAGAAAGGCTGGATTCACCCCTTTTTTATGGATAGTGTAGGACCCACTGATAATGGGGTACTTTGACGCAGTGGTGGGCTTGAGCACGATATGGCCATATGGTGGGACTAAATCCCCATTTTTATTTATGGATTGTCTCCATATTTGATAGTCATTTCTTTTGCATGTGTGCGCTATTCTTTTTTACTATACATGTTGCTTGGTCCATAGCTGCACTGGCTTTAGATATACATGTTCAGGGTTTGCTCCCCCAATTTTTGGCTTGTTTATTAAACACAGGATATCGCAGTTGTATAAACCTCTCAACCAAGAACTCTATCAGGGGACTGTGCATTCCATCGCTAAATCCTGGAATAAACTACTCAACTCGCCCAACGCCCAATCCAGGATCTTGAAGGGCTACCTAACCACTCGCCAATACGTAACCTGTGAATTCTGGAGGGAGCAACAGTTTAAAATTCTCCATGGAACATACTATCCACACATCCACTCGTCAAAAGACTCGGCACATCATCTCTGCACCCTTTGCAAAGAACGCTATCCATCTCTCTTGCATAAGTTGTGGCTTTGCCCCCAGATATCATCTTTTTGGGACAAAACATTACGCTATATTGCTAGAATGACGTGGGGGGTCCATCCCTAGAGACATTTACCCCCTAGTGTTTAATTGCCTGGATGTGGAAAGTCTTCAGTCGCCAAAAGACTCCAGGAAGGTTGTGCCCCAATTTAAGCCATGGTTAGTTAACTGCCTGATGGCAGCGCGCAGGCTGATTCTGCGCCACTGGATGTCAGACACCGCCCCCACTATAGCTGAACTTTCCTCTGACCTCCTCACTTTAAGAAACATCGAGCTAGTGGGACCCTCCATAGACCAACGCCTGCCCCGTACGACCATTGATCGCAAGTGGAACTTGCATTTCAATAAAACATTGTTCAAAAAAAAAAGACATTTTAGAAAGATTTCTTGCTCCCAACTTTGTTGGAACAGTTTGGGGATGGCCCATTACTGTTCCAACATGACTGCGCACTAGTGCACAAAGCAAGGTTCATAATGACATGGATGAGCGAGTTTGGGGTGGAGGAACATGGAAGAAAACACAGGCGCCAATCTAAGTGCAGTAACTTGGAAATTTTTTATTGGATGAGACCGCTAGATGGGGGGTACTCACAAAAGTGATGAATAAAATAGCTCATAAAACACACTCCGGTAAGGATCAGGATGGCTCGAGCGGTGACGGTAGACAGGCTGTAGCGGTGACTGCCGCACTTCCTCGTCCCAGGGACACTCAGATGGCCGTCCGTCGTCACTTCCGCAAGCGTGATTACGTCATGGCGCCGGCGACGCGCCATGGTCATTTGTGTGTCTAGTACCACTGGTATAGCCCCTGGTGATATTTTATTCCCCGTTGTGTGCCAGCTATTTATTTTTGGGGTGGAGGAACATGACTGGCTTCAACCTGATAGAACACCTTTGGGATGAATTAGAGCCTGAGCCAGGCCTTCTCATTTAACATCAGTGCCTGACCTCACAAATGAGCTTCTGGAAGATTGGTCAAACACTCCCACAGACACTCCCAAACCTTGTGGACATCCTTCCTAGAAGAGTTGAAGCTGTTATAACTGCAAAGGATGGGCCAACTCAATATTGAACCCTATGGACTGGGATGCCATTAAAGTTCATGTGCGTGTAAAGGCAGGTGTCCCAATACTTTTGGTAATATAGTGTATACAGGTTTAAAAAGACTGGAATACTACATCAGTAAAGGTACAGGAAATGAGGCATGGTAAAAAAAATGCAAGACATTAAAGGAACAACATAAGAATTAAGCAAGCAGGACATTAATGGACAAGATAAATGATTGGGTATGGTGTACAGAATTTAGTATCTGCTTATGAACACTTTCACTCAAGATTCACACTTTTTCAATTGAAAAATGTGTGAATGTATGGTGAAAAGGTGAATCATAGAAAAGTGATAGCAGAAAAAGACCAAGTGGTCCATCGAGTCTGCCCCTTCTTTTTTTTTTTTTTGTTAACTTTTACAAAAAGCAGACTGTAAGTTTCTCTGCCCTAGTCGAAAATATTAAGATTTCTTTTGTTCAGTTCATGGACAGAATAGGAGAAAGCAAATAGATTTATGGATGGCAAAATCGCATTGATGGCTATTGTATTCAAGCACCAGCGACACCTGCGGCTGACTGAATACCCTGAACAGCGACTGCACCACCGGTTTACAGTAGTGATCGACCAATATAGTTTTTTCATTGCCGATACCGATATTTTGGTCATCGCGTATCGGTATCAGCCAATATGGGCCGATATTTTCGTACATTCTTTTTTTTTTTACTTGACAGGTACTCTTGTGGAGGGGTCTGGGGGGCTAAAAGACCCCAAATCCCTCCTCTGCACTTACAAGCATTCAAAATGCCAAGTTTGGCTGTTTTGAATGCTGTAATTTTTTTAAGCTGGCGCCAGTACCCGGAAGTGATGTCATGACATCACTTCCAGGTTTTTGCATGGAGAACCGATCAGAGCCGAATGCGGCTTTGATCGGGTCTTTGGCGGTCCCGCGCAGGTTGGTTGCCCGGGTCTCCCGTCCCACCGCTTAAGGACCTCCCGCCGCAGTTATATTGCGGCAGGCAGCCCCTCCTGCACGAACCGCCATATGGGTACGTCGGTTGTGCGCCTGGTGCTGGGGGGCGAGTGCCCACCACTGGCGGCGGGCTCCCATCCCCACTCGGCAGTGGGGATGTTGATGCATGGGGCCAGTGGCCGCGATTGCCGCTGGCCACCCGCAATCACTCCCCGCTGAGGGAGAAGGACGGTTAGCTGTTGTAAACACAGCTGACCGTTCTTCTCTCTGAAATGATCACAGGTCTCTGTGATCATTTCAAAAGCCCAATCCCCCACAGTTAGTAAACACACCCCTAGGCTCACATTTAACCCCTTGATCACCAACTAGGTTAACCCCTTCCCTGCCAATGTCATCAATAAAGTAACAGTGCATATTTTTAGCACCGTTTACTGTAGTAATGTCACTGGTTCCCCCAAAAGTGTAAAAAATGTCAGTTAGGGGTCCGATCTGTCCGCCGCAATGTCGCAGTCCCACTAAAAATCGCAGATCGCCGCCATTACTAGTAAGAAATAAATAAAAATGATATAAATCTTTCCCCTAGTTTGTAGACACAAGAACTTTTGCGCAAACCAATCAAAATACGCTTATTGCAATTTTTTTTACCAAAAATATGTAGCAGAATACAAATTTTTTTTGGGAATGTTATATAGCAGAATGTGAAAAATATTGTTTTTTTTATCGGAATTGTCGCTCTTTTTTTGTTTATAGCGCAAAAAATAAAAATCGCACAGGTGATCAAATACCACCAAAAGAAAGCTCTATTTGTGGGAAAAAATGGATATCATATTTATCTCAGTACAGCGTCGCACGATTTTCAGTTAAAGTAACGCAGTGCCGAATTCGCAAAAAATGGCCTGGTCCCCGGTCATCTCTATGATCTTTGGAGGCTGGGCGCGAAGTTATTACATCATATCCAGCCTCGGCAGATGTAAACACTGCCATTTCCTTGGCTAGGAAGCCAAGATGTTTTTTGTTTTGCTTTTTTTTTTAATCTCAGACTTTTCAGCCTAAAGAATTTATAGACCCCAGATCTTGCTGTAAAGATGTAATTCCTATTACAAGGGATGCTTACATTCCTATTAATAAGAATAAAAGTGATAAAAAAAAAAAAATCAAAATCAAAGGGAAAGGGAAAGTTTTAAAATAAAAAATAAAAGTAAAATAAAAAATAAAAAATAAAAAAAATAAAGCTCCCCATCCCGTGTGCTTGCATGTAGAAGCGAACGCATACCTACGGCACGCCTGCATATGTAAACGGCATTCAAACAACACATGTGAGGTATCACTGCGAGAGTTACAGTAAGAGCAATAGTTATTAACAGTGATTAACAAGTGCAATCATAACTATGTAGCCATACACCATTGATAATGTCCAAAATAATCAATAATAAAGTACTAATATAAAAAAAACTAAATCCAGTCGGGCTTCCTCAGGTTGGCTGAGGTGGAGGGGTGAGCAGATGACCGCACAATCTTCGCCTAAGGCACTGTTTTCAGTGATTAAATACAAGGCCTCCTTTGAATGGCAGAGCAGTGCTCAGCCCAACTTGATTTTGTTCCGGGAGCGGGACGGAAAGTCCCCATCCCACTGCCAGAACACAGCACTGTATACAGTTTGCACGAAGCAGATAGTTTTTTTGGATCAAGCACTATTTAAAAAACTTACTTACCTCCTCTAACAGTAAGGGTCCCTCGTTTGCACTGGCATCTTCTCCCCGAAAGCTGGTCTTTGATTATCTTCATTGCCCAGTGTGGAATGATGCGTATGGATGGTGTTGGCGATGTACGAAAGTCTCTTCTGCGATAATAGCCTGCCTGCTTGCAGCCTGTTATAAAATGTCTTCAGTTCTGCTTTAAAGTCACAAGAAACCTGGTGATAGGCTTTCAGTCATCAGTGGCTGAGCAGTAACTGAAAAAAACAGAAGGAAGTAGGCCAAGCAAAGAGGACACAAGTGGTGACGAAGTTACGAGGGTGGGGATCTTGCAACACCAAACATATTAGTGTCTAAATTTGCCACAATGTGCCACATGAACCTACCAGGTCCTAATAAAAAAATGAGGAGATCTACCTGAACAACATGAAAGAGATCAAAGATCACCAGGTTTAAGTGCCCTTTTTATTAAATAAAGGAACTAGCAGGCCTAACTAAATGGTAAGGAAAACAGAGATTCATATAATAAAACATATGCCACTGTAAATATATAAACTTAGCCTACCTTAAGAGTGGACAGTGTCTGTCAGTAGGGCAGGGCATGGTGCATGATCTCACCTCATGGAGTTTCAATGATCATGAGAACGGTGTGGAATCAGCCTAGAACGACATGGGAAAATCTTGTCTATGATCTTAAGGCAGCTGAACGAGCTGAATGAACGGGAGGTCAGTGGGAGCAAGATGGCCGCCACACTTTCGGGAACCACCATGGAACACATGGGAGCAGTGTGGAATGCAAGCACCAGACGTAATGTCAAATTGGGTGCGGTGACACGTTTCGGAGCATGCTCAGAAGCTCTTTCTTCAAAATTCTTCCATTCCTGCAGCTGCTAGCCGGCACGAAGACAGGGAATGCCATTCCAGGAGCACCAAACTGTTTGATAAACCTGATTTACTACTCCATTTTGTAAGTGTTTTTAACCGTTATATTCTATTAAAATTACTAGTCTACAGCGCCTTTTCTGTACATGTTTCTTTCAGACGGGCACCAGTGCTTACCTCAGAAGCAGTAGCACCTCCTGAACACCTATCAGCTGCTGCTCTACTGCCCACTAAAAAGCAATCCACCGCTGCTGCCTCCTAATGCCTGTTTTTTTTTTTTTGAATGGTGAAAGGCGATTTTACATTGCGGAACCATGCTGCAACTATGATACAAACATTTGGCTTGTGGTTGTGGCCTGAGTTAACAATGCTTCAGGCGCAAAATATAGCATCGTGGTTGTGGCACTTGTACAGCCCTGCCAGCCTGTAATTGCAGCTAAGCTGCCTGTCTTTACCACCCCCCTCTCCAGCTGCCCATTGAAAGACACCAAACAAGCTGCACTGCAGAGCAGGAAACCGAGCTTAAATAGGTAATGAGCATATATGGCATGTTTGCTCCCCTTTACTGATGTAATTATAAACCATTCATATGTTTTTAAATTATTAACATTATTTCTTTTTTTTTTTTTGGTCTGCATGTCTCTCTGGCTATACAAATTTGCTTAAGGGCCCAAACAAGCATTTAATATCTAACTGATTAAATATATCAATTTCACAGCCAGTAACTCAAAATCTCAGAGGATGAGGTCCATATAAATCTGTGAAATATATATTATATAAGAATTCCTGTCCATATATTGTAAGAGCAGTGTGAGACAATGAAGCCCCAACAGTCTATTCTGTCAATCCATGCATTTAATTAGCTAATTACAACCTGCTGACACGCATGCACTGAATATGGTATTCAGCTAGCTTTTTTTCTCTTTTTCAATTCATTTATTATTAACCCTCAGTAAACATCTGATCTCTTCTTCCCTGAGGGAAGCAAGTAGTAATTTGGCTCTTGAACACAAAATTCTCTTGCTAATCTTCTGAGTTGACAATAAAGTGTCACCAGCTGTCACGGTTTGGTCGATGATGCATGTACATTATAAAAGCTATACACAATACAGCGCCCTCTAGAGTACACTTGTTATACTGCTCTTGTACAGTATTGCAAAGACAAACGATAATTTATATAGTAAAATTCCCTAAATTAAAAACTAGAGAAAGAGCCAAATAAAGTACCTATACACATTTATTAACATGTGTAACCTTACAATGTTAAAATGTGCTCCTTTATTACCTTTATGCTGGGAGACACAGAAACTTTATAGTTATACAAGTCATGAAAAATGTTATTTAAGGTTTAGAATAAAAATCAGTTTGGAAAAAAATTATTATTTTCAAACTTGATTTGATTATTGTAACATCCCCACAAGTGTAACCTCAATATATAGAATAATCGACTTACCTTCAGCCCTGCTCTGGAGACCTTCACTATGTAGGCCTGCATATGTATGGACGACTGAAGAAAGAATGCGGCAAACATGCGCAATAGTTGTAGTCTTTGAGCAAAGGCTGTGCACTGCAAGGCAGAACCATACAGTGAAGATATTCTGAGCGGGGCTGAAGGTAAGTATTTTGCTATTCTGGTTACACTGAATGCGGCAGCTGTAAAAGACAGCTACAGTAAGAGGTGTATCTAAAAAAAATCAGCTGTTCATCCTGTAACTCTGATGCCCCATACACACGTGCAGATTATCTGCAGACTTTTGTCTGCAGACTTACCAAAACCATATAATATGAGGTCAAACCTAAACACTTTCAATTTGTATGCAATCCGGCAGGCCCTTGCACTACATAGAAAAGGTAAGTCTGCAGACAAAAGTCTTCAGATAATCTGCACGTGTGTATGGGGCATTAAGGTACATTTGTGTGAACAACAAAATGCAATGTTTTCCTAGATTTAATGTTATTCATTCATACGGAATAGAGTGAATCAGGAAATTATCACATTATGGCCACTAGATGGAGCTGATGATCATAGGAAATAAATAGTGGCCATAATTCTGAATTTTCTCAAACCACTCTTTTTTTATGGATATAAAACATGAAAAATGTTTGACCCAGTGGGAAAATAGCCTAATAACATTACATTTTGCCCCATTTACACAGAACAATTGTACATGCAGTTTCTCAGGACGAATAGATATGTGAGGGCTAGTACAATCCCTGCATTCAGTCTGCATTTCCCCATACATGTTTTTCTATAGTATTTGTAAATTGTTCTAGTGCATTTCTTTTGCTTTTTACCTTTTTTTGTCTTTATGTGTGGTTACGTGTGTTCTGGTGTGTTTACAGGTGCATAAAAAATGCACGGTGCTGTACTTTTTTTGAAACCACTAGAATTGAACACAGAGCTGTAATCCAGGGTGAAAAACATTGGTTTTACTGTGCATGCATTAGGCCCCTTTCACATCGGCGGATCGATCGAAAAACGGGGTCCGCCAAGCGCACCGCTCGCGTGAAAGTACTCTTAGGATGTGTTTAAAAAATTACCATGAAAGTATCAGGTGTGAACAAGAATTTGAAATAACAAATACAATACAATTATAAATGCACCCCTAAAAGTGAAGCTGTCCTTTACCCACTTGAGCTCCGGAAGGCTTTACCCACTTCACGAGCAGGCTATTTTTCACGTTTTTTCACGCAACGCTGTACCCAAATTAAATTGATATCATTTTTTTCACACAAATAGAGCTTTCTTTTGGTGGTATTTGATCATCACTGGCTTTTTATTATTATATAAACGAAAAAAAGACCAACAATTTTGGAAAGAAATATCTTTTTTACTTGCTGCTTTAAAACATATCCAGTAAAAAAAATTAAAAAAAAATCTAATTTCTTCATAAATTTATTCCAAAATGTATTCTGCTACATGTCTTTGGTTAAAAAAAAAAAAAAAAGTGTATACTGTATTAATTGGTTTGTGTCATATATTACTTTTAGTAGTAATGTCGGTGATTAGAGACCTATAGTGGGATTGTGCAGCGGGTGATCTGACACATACATGACACTGTGGGAACTGATTAACTGACAATGACATCATCAGTGACACTAAAACAGTGATCAGCAATAATACTATGCACTGTCACTGATCTAATGACACTGGCTGGGAAGGGGTTAACATCTTGAGTAATCAAGGGGTTAAGCGTTTGCCTATCAAGTGTTAATCTGTGTATTAGGTGCTGATTTTTACAAAAAAATTATTTGTTTCGTCTCCCTGTGCGCCCTGTACCCAGCAGAAGCCTGCAGTACAATGCAGGTGTGCAATCCTAAATACTGTAGCTTAATCCAAAGAGCAAAGGCCTGCAGTAACTCTCACCATCCTGTTAGAAATCCACTCCAATTCCTCTGTCCGGCTTGTTTTACATTCACAGACATTCATTTCTGAATGAAGGTTTAAAATGATTGTTTATCATTAAATTGACTCTATTACTCTTTGGACTAGGCCTGTTAGCAGTAGCAACTAGTTACTACAAACTATACCTCTACTTGCTGCATTAGAAAAAAATAATAATAATGATTTGCAATGGTTTTTTGCAGGGCTTTTTTTTTTTTTATAAAATAGGTGCAGGAACTCAATAACGGTCCCCTAAACCCCCCCTTCCCCCACCTACACACACACCGTCCAAACCACATCAAATAGTGGGTGTAGTCAATTTTCACTAATAGTGAGAGGGTTTTAAGGGAGGCATTAAATACCAGGAGTGGAAAGTACACTACATAGTCAGTACAGAGTGCAGAGTTTGTGGGTTTTACACACAAAATGCAGAGTTCAGAGTTGCGGTACGTGCAGAGTTTGGGGGTGCGCTACATACATAGTACATAGTTTAGGGATGCACTACACACAGAGTGCAAATTTCAGCCTTGACCCACAACTGCTTACCTCTGCATCCTCCCTCCACATCTCACTTTCACCCCTCTTCTTCTCTAGTACCTCCCCACACACTGTAGGTGGCGCCACCTCTCTCACTTGCAGGGAGATCATTCAGTGGGGTTGTCGGCATCCACACTGCACCCCAGGCACCTGCATCTCCCTTATCTCCATTCTTCTCTCAATGGGAGCCATTAAGGAGATCAGATCTGAGCCATTGGGAGACAAGCTATCACTTGTAAACACAGAAGCCGGACTTCTGAGTTTACAAGTGATGGGGTGAGCAGGGAGCAGAGGACCTGAGCCAGAGGTGATGGAACTGAGTTCCACCAAGTTCCAGCTAAAAAAGGAAACCCTGGTTTTCTGTATGCTACTACTCTTTGCCTGGTATACTAAATCACTGGTGGTACTCAGCTCAGCAGCAGTTGATACATTACAAGATTTTGTCCCAGACCATTTTGCCAGGTAATATTTTTTTTCTTAAGTGCCAGCTACCAAATGTGGCACTCCAGAAACTATGCTGATTTCAGGCTGGAGGTATAAGTTTTGGTGGTATTTTACTAAAATTCTGAATGGATTGTACATGGGTGATACCCATAATTGTGGCCACGCAATCTTTGATAAATATCGATATCTGTACCGATTGATCTCTTCTGATAGGAATAATTGATCTGTAGTCAACAACTGTGGTATGCCACACTTGGGGAAGTGCATTTCAATTGATAGTTAAGATACAAATCAAAAATAAGTTATCAATCATATCTCCCATGTGATCTCATAAAATGATTGCATTTATGAATAAAGTATCTCAATGCTGTCGATTGATACAAACAATTAATCATTTTCCACCCTGGCGGATCAACCGAGTTTGATAATAATGGATCTAAATTGATTGGAAGGGAAGGTATGGTAGCTGAAGGTTTACAGATCTGACTGATTGAATAATAAAATCGAAGTGTGTGTGGCCACCAAAAGAGGTAAAACTTTCAAACTGTGCAATCCTTTTGTTAGTGTCTAAAATTATTGTTAGAGTTGTTTACCTTGTTTCATTCCCTTTTTCATTTTTTTTTTTTTTTTGGGGGGGGAAGGGGGAAAATGGGAGAGAAGGAAAAGGAATGAAATGGGCGATTTGGGTTCGGTTATAGGATACCTAAGAGAGGTTTTTGTTTCTTTTTTTTTTGGACATAAATGTTTTGTATATCACAATATTGAAAGTTAAAATGTAATGAATAATATGTATATGTAACTGAATTTAAATAAATAAAGATAAAATTTGAAAAAAAAAAAGAGTTGTTTTCCTTGTTTGATGTCTTATGGATTATTGTGTCTTTATTGCACTTGTACAGCTTCAATGCTATTGTTATTTCGTACACGGATCTAATCAAAAATAAAAAGAAATAAATATATTACAAATGGACACAATAAAAATAAATAAATAAATAAAAAAATGCAATACCGACAAAGCAGACCTACCCTTTAGATATACAAATAAAAGATATAAGAATATTTTACAGTCAATTTAATCTTTTTTCATTTCAGTTTATATAAATGACAATGTCTTTTTTAGACTAAAGCGGGTTTATTTTACCATGGAAACTTGGAGTTTGTATGGTAAAAATGCCTGTACATGCAGTGCTTTGTCTCGCCACAAACTGTAAAAGTCCTTGTAATGAGATCCATAAATGTTAGGATGAGCTTCAATGTTCATGAATTGTTTATACGTGTTATAGTGTACATGGATATCACTTGTCAAACACAAACATAATGAGCCGCATGCCTCATAATGACTGTTCCACTGTTTTCCACTAATCAGACGCAGGTGCGCTACAAACCTTATACTTATGTGTTGAAATAAATGAAACTATGTTTTCAGGATGATTATATCTAATTACACCCTAGTTAATTATTACACATGATTAATTAAAACAGAGCTGCTCTGCTTCAGCCAGTAGCGTACCTCCCAGATGTCCCAATCTTGTGTTTCACTCGTACGACGCTAGGCTTGCCATATCACTGGGAAACCTAAGAAAGAGTATGTACACAGCATTTTTGGACCCACCTGCTTTGTATCCTTCCCTCTGTCTCCTTCCCCCCTTGTACAGCTGTTGGTGAAGAAGATCACACCGCGATTACGTTTCACGTATTCATACCAACAGTTCAAGGGGAACTTTTATGCTTTGGTCTGTGCACATGGGTGAACAAAGACATGTTTCCGACCATAACAAACCAGAGAAATAGTATAAGGCACACCCTTCACCTAATCAATGTCTTGCCACACTCTTTATAAAACGAGAAGTTAACACTTACACGGGCTTTATTCTGTGTCCTCACAATGGCTTACCTTTTCTTGCTTATTGCTTCTTCCTGTGTAACATAATACAATGCATGACTAAAATATCCCTGTAGTGATCCATAGAAGTCACGTAACCTAATAACTTGTTCACCTATAAATAAAGGAATGGGATGTATGGGAACTATGTTTTGTCATCCTGTTCAGCCTGTGTTCTATTCTGTGAGTGGCTGGGAATTTAGGCAATGGCTAGGATGCTCTGCACATAGTTATGGCTAAATATTAGAAATACCAATGCTGTGCCTACCTCAGTGTCAACAATTACCGCCAATCTAAATTCCTAAACGTATAAAAAGAAGTGTTGCCAACCTACTAGTTTGAAATTTACTGAAACGACACCTGTTACTGGCACTGGCAAGTTTTCGCTGGCTTTTTAAAAGTTATAAAGTTCTAGTGTTAAATGCAAATTTCAGTATTTAGGCTACAAACAAGTGCAATATGCGATTATGTGATTTAAGGTAGACATTAAGGCAAAAAACATATTTCTTATTTTATTTTTGATATAGCACATAAGTAGCTCAGGGACAGGATTCAAAAGAGCATGAAATTAGAATGGCCAGGTACACACACATGAAATTGACTCTCACAGTGATACTGACAGCAGTGTGCAGCAGTACACACGATGACCTCTCAGTGACAGTCTCTCTCCACGCCTGGTGGTCCCTTCAGTCCACTCCAGTCCAAACAGCACTGACAATCCCACTCCCAGCTTGCCTTGTTCCCATCACCCACACACACAGGGCTCCGGCCACTCCTCATGGCTCTCTTGCACCATGGCATCATACGATACGCTCAGGCACCACCTCCATTAGACCCACCTCTGGCCAGCTCTGCCTGAACACACTGTAGCAGGCACTCAGATGGTCTCTGCCGGAGAACTGTGCATGCAGTAATTTTATTACTGGCAACCTTTTCCTGTCATTGGTATTTACTGGCAGGAGAAAAGTGCCAGTATCCCTCCCTAACTCTAACCAAAATGAAAAAAAAGTTTTGCCTTTAATGACCCAACTACAGAAATTAAAAAAAAATTGCCCCGTGCAGCGAGACCCCCCGCATTGCAACAGTAATGCTTGTTTTGTCTACGGCAGCCTTTTTTACCTTTTTTAACATAGAAGAACCCTTAAAATAACATTCCAATTTCAGGGAACTCCTACTAATAATTACTACATCTACAGCTCATGGTACATTAGCAGGGTGGTCTGTAGAAAGAATGCTCCTTACACTGGTGGTCAGAGGGAACATATAACTTAAAAATCATCGGTGTCAGTGGTTACTTATCTGAGTAGCAGAAATTTAATTTTGCTCAAGGAACCCAAAACAACCTCTGGAGGAACCCTGGTGGAGAAACGTAGGTGTAGAGGGTAGAGGAAAAGGAATTATTATTTACCCTATTTCCCAGTTAAGTGCTGCCCTCTTCTCCCCGAAGCTAAGGTCTGTAGACAGTCGGTACAGTATTAACCCTAAACTGTGAAGGGGCAAGCGTGTGGCTACAGCCATGAACAGTGGGCTGGTCACACAGCTGGAGGGACCCTGCTGAAGCACAGTAAGGTAAGGTAAGCATTTCTCCTTAGTGCAGTTTTCCTAGATGTAATAAGCATATAATCCTTGCAGAGCAGGGGGGGCCCTTCAAGGGAATTTTTGTTGTGCCCAATGTTGGGCTTTGAGTCCAGTCCTGATCTAAATTATCAATATAACATTATAAGTAGGGATAGGCCGATTATCGGCAAGGCCGATATATCGGGGGCTGATATGCACTTTCCCCGATATATCGGTATCGGCCCGGAACTGGCCGATATTGCCAATATTTTTGTGACGTCATTCTGCCTTCTTAGGCCGCCTCCCTCGCCTTGGACAGCCTCGTCTGGAGTCGGGACTAGTCTCGCGGGAGTGAATCACAGCCATACACCCACCCACAGCAGGCCGGTGCCACCCAGCCACCCACATCCACAGGCCCTGTACCAGCCAGCCACCCACAGGCCCTGTACCAGCCAGTCAGCCACCCACAGGCCCTGTACCATCCAGCCACAGGCACTGTACTAGCCAGTCACCCACAGGCCCTGTACCAGCCAGCCACCCACAGCCCCTGTGCCAGCCACCCATCTACCACAGGGTGCCAGACAGCCAGCCACCCACAGGCCCTGTACCAGCCAGCCACAGGCACTGTACCAGCCAGCCGCCCACAGGCCCTGTACCAGCCAGCCACCCACAGCCACTGTGCCAGCCACCCATCTACCACAGGGTGCCAGACAGCCACTCACCACAGGGTGCCAGCCACCCACCACAGGGTGCCAGACAGCCATCCACCCACCACAGGGTGCCAGACAGCCAGCCATATACCACAGGGTGCCAGACAGCCAACCACCCACCACAGGGTGCCAGCCAGCCATCCACCACAGGGTGCCAGCCAGCCACCCACCACAGGGTGCCAACCAGCCAGCCACCCACCACAGGGTGCCAGCAAGCCAGCCATTAAGCAATAAACAAAAATTAACATGTTTAGTACCTGTTTTGTGTCAAAAATTGTCTTTATTTTTCAAAACTTTAAATGTACAAAATATCGGCCCATACCCATACCGATTTGTTGTGACCAAAATTTCGGTATCGGCCCTGAAAAAAACATATCGGTCTATCCCTAATTATAAGTAACATGATGCATTGCTATCTAGTGTTAGTGACTGTGCAGCACACAATACAGTACAGACCCAGAACTGGCACATATATATTATTGACTGACTGCAAGTTGCTAGCTGCAGAAGACTGCTATTTGAAATAGAACATTAAATGGTATTAGACCCAAAAACAATAAAGTAAAATATTCCAGCTTACCAATCCTTAGATCCTTGGACTGAATTAGGGCTCTTTCACACGGCCGCTCCGATTTCTTCTTCCGCTGCGGCACTTTTTTTTTTTTTCACGGACACGGGTGACACTTGTGTCATCCACTCCGTATATCCGCATATCATCCCATCTGTTTGCGGATGATATACGGACATAATGTATGTCTATGGGGATTGCGGATGTCAGCGGATGACACCGCTGACATCCGATTTTGCATCCGTTCCGTTTTTTAAACGGAAGAAAAATAGGGTTCTGTTCCATTCCAAAAAACGGAACAGAACTGAAAGGACACAAATTGGATGTCACCGGATTTTTATCTGCTGACATCCGCAATCCCATTGACATGCATTATGTCCATATATCACCCGCAAACGGATAGGGTGATATACGGACACACGGAACGCCCGTGTGAAAGAGCCCTTAGCTTCTTTTTTTTTTCTTTTTTTTTGTTGGGGGGGGGGTGGCTATTTTTGCTTTAAAAGAAAATTGACCTTTCAATTCATTCTAGTCAGATATCCTGTTTTTTTCAACTGGCCCAATTGAGTCCTGGTGAAAGGGGCAGTTTATAATTCCTGAACTGTGATGGCTTTTGGATCTTTATGAAATATACCCCAAATAATTGCTTTGGAACTTTATGTCTCCCATGTCCCTTGTATTTCATCTGAAGATTGAACAGAATTTGGATCCCATACCACCTAGAGCAGCATGAACATTATTGCTCAGATTTCATTTTTAAATATGGATCCCAGTTTGAGCAACCTGTAGCACCTTTTCTGCATTGCTGAGACCCATATGACTGGAGGGTGCATTCCTGAACAATTCTGGAGCACATTATTGTGAGATTTAGAGAATCCAGCTTTCCCAGAAGGCATCACTGACACCGTGAGGTCACTGCTGCCTGCAGGAAGTCAGGGTGCAAGGTAAGTTTTTTTTTTTTACTTTTTTCTTCTGTTCATTTGAATGTTTTCAGCTTTGACATAATTTTTAGTGGTAGGAGACTCAATAAGAAGTGGACCTTTTCACGCAATATCAGCTTTATGCTTCAAACCACTAAAACAAAATAGTAAATAGAAAAAATAGTAAATTCTTGCATCCGATTTACTTCTTTTTTATACTTAAAGGAGTTCTATTGTCTCAGCATACACTTTCCTTTTACAACATTAACATTGTAATAGCAATACAAACAATAGTTATTTGTGACAACCCAATATACATTTACTTGAAAAATCTTCTATCAGGTTGTGAGTGCAGCCTGTCTGATGACCATTTCTTTCCACAATGCCATGGATTTCTTGCATACTTTGCAGCTTCTCCCCCTACTTACTTTCAAAGGACTACATACTGCATGTCATGGAACTTTGCTGCCTGCAAGCAGTGATTTCTGTACTGACTCTGCCTCCTGAAGCTTCTCCTCCTAGCACCTCGGTAGTTTAGAAGGCAGGCTCTGTGAAATTTGTGACACAGCAGTGCCTACTCAAAGGACATAGTGAATAAGTGCTACAGAATTCAATGAAGTAATTGTTTGGGGATCTTCTCAAAGTAAGTTTACTTTAAAGGGTAACTCCTCTTTCATGGGGAAAAAATAGCAAACAAGGAAAAAATTGTTTAGGGTATGCAATTGCACCACAAGTCATATTGTAATTGAATGTTATTAAAAATGACCTTTCCTTTTCAGTCTGAAGCTCTGTAATCTTCTGAAAATGTAATACAATTAGGCTACCTGGAGGTGTTCTATACACAAAATGTGTACAGAACACCCCCCAAAAACATCATTTCCTGCTTGTGTGATTGGCTCACCAATTTTCCAAGAAGTCTGCACTAAGATACAAGTCAGATTTCTGGCATCCCCTGCAACAAGAATGCCATTTTTGGTGAGATACTCCCAATAGGAACATGCCTAAAGGGTTGCAGTTTCCCTCATTAGTGCTCTGCAGCTGCACAGCTGACTGATAATTATGAAACCACTCCCATTAGACCCACTCGGCACAGGGGCACAGAGGAACAAAAAGGGATTTCTTCAGAATAACAAAAGTTATTCGGAAAATGTTATAGGCATCTGCAACAAAGATAGTTCTAATCCTTGCAATGTACATATATAACTCAGAGGGGAATGTTTGTTTCTCAACAAAATTGGAGCTACGCTTTAATGATAATTGAAATACAATGTGGAAATTCATATACAATATCACATTTTAACCATATATACTCTTTAAATGATTTCTTAGTGAACAAAAAGCATATCATACTATGACAGAAACATGGATTTAGTACGAAAATTGAAAGCATTCACATTACTAAATAAAAACATTGTTTATTGTCAGCTTTTTCTATCCTTACTTTAATTATTATAGCTGTACAAAGTCCACAGTAGAAAAAATTATAGCTTATGGGCATTTATAATTATTGTTCAATGTACGTGGAAAGCTGTTGGAACTGTTGGAAAGCAGTTAATGTTTTCCTAGACTGATTACCTTGTTCTCTTTGAAGAAAAGAAAACAAAAATTACGCACTTATTTTCTTAGATAAAATGTGTGATATATTATCAGTAAATGGGACATTGTTTACATTTTTTAAACTCAAGAACTTTTTAGCTAATAAAAAAAGAAATAACTGAACTATGATATAACACAGGGGTGTCGAACCTTTTGACTTTCCTGGGCCACATTGGAAGATGAAGGATTGTCTTGGACCATACATAAAATACACTAACAATACGTATGGCTAATGAGCAGAAAAAGTTGGGCAGATCACAAGTTATCGATCACTGATACAGATAATGTACTTATCTGAGAACTAAAACGTTATTTTTTGTAATATGCAGTATTTTATTATAAAAGTAAAAGAGGGCAACATAAAACTAGTGCGATATTTGACACTGTTTTTGATAAACTAACGCATCAATACCTGGTTTGATGGATGTAGTAGCAATTCTCAATGAATACCCAGGGTGCTCATCAGATATTTTGGTTCTAATTTTGCCCTTGGTGTGCTTCATCCTTGAAAATAGTTTCTCACAAATATAGGTGCAGCCAAAAACTGGTGAGATGAATAAGGGGTGATTGTGAAGTATATATTTTTTTTTTTTTTGGGAAGATAAAACTTATAAGTGTTGAATAAAGAGACACTGTCACATTTTTCTTTGGCTGCATATGTTCACTAAGTGTAAACTCATTTTTACTAAATTTTTACAGAATCTTGGGGTTCCCGTGATAATTTTGAGAGGATACTGACTGTGAATTCTCCCCCAAAATCTACATATTTGCAGTTATTCTATTGCATATAACCTCTTGCATATATCTGCCTGCACTGATCTGCCCCTCAACGCATGTGTCTGCCAAGGTCTCTATCGCAGCTGGAAATATCAGTCTGCCATGGTCTCTCTGGCCCTGAGGAAGCCCTGTTGTGAAACGCGTCGGCTTGCTGGGGACCCTAGACCGTGCTATCTAAAGACCATAACATCTAATGAGATACACTGTATCAGCATTCCCCATGGGAATATATTTCTACATATGCGTTTTTCTTTTATCCAGTCTTTCTATGTAGTTATAGTATATTTTGTTTTTTGTCTTTTAATATATATATATATATATATATATATATATATATATATATATATGTGTGTGTCTGTTCAATAAAGAGAGCAATTTTAATTAATTATATAAGTGATTTGTGTTCAAAGCATTTGCGCCACCTAAGCATTACTATAAATGTAATACAGCTCAGCATTGTTTTAATGGATGACATAGATGGTACAGAAGTCTTTCTACAGAATGCAAATATGTACAGATTCTGTCAAATGTCAACTGGTGCATGTGGACAGCTTGTCCACTAGAAGTACAGAAAATAAGCAATATTTTTCACTATTCAGTACCATGGAGAGGGGTCCTATCTTTGCCTATCTTCACTGTGCTTTTTCTATAACTATATGAAAGCAAACATTCACAGCTTTTTCCACACAAAGCATTTATCAACACATTTATCAATTTAGGCTAGAATGAAAATCAATTAAGCTAAATGTTAGATGCAATTTATATTTTGTTTTTGTTTTTTGCTGGCAAGCTGGTAAGTGTGCTGTGAAATACATTTTGTTTTGTTTGCTCTGTGCAAAGCCCTTTCATGCATGCCATGCTCTATAAGCTAGTTTTAAATTTGGGTTTTTGCCAGTTTTGTTTACCTTGCTGGAATTAGCGTGGGGACACATTGGAATACTTCAGCTGCCATGGTGCCATGCCTACACCAATAAGGAGTAATAGGCTGCCTCCGAGCAAACCTTCACTTAAATTGGTTCTAATGGCATTAAGGTAAAAAAAATGTCCCATTGGTTATACCGCCCTTGAGTCCTATCTCAATCCAACACTGTACCCGAGTGCAGCAGCGCGGCTTTCTCCTCGTCTCCTCACAGAACTCACAGTGGCTCCTGCTGTCAATCAAATCCTGTGAGAAGTGAGTGAGGAACAGACCAGAGTCACACCGTGTATGTCAATAGACACACAAAGCATGGCTCAGAAGTGAGTCTGCAGGTCCACCTCTCTATGATGCGGCTTCCTATAGTGCCGCCCCCAATAAGAGGTGGAGTCTAGAGCGCCGACGGGGGACCCAAGAAGAAGAGGTTTGGGGCTGCTTTCTGCTATACCATGGCACAAAGCAGGTAATTACAACAGTTTATTAATTTAATTTAATTTAAAAAATTAAAGCTTTACAATCATTTTAAATTATCCATTGATATATATGGTCTAAGGCCCTTTTCATGCGAGTATTCTGATTAGTTCTACCTGTCAGTTTTTCCGGTGGACCTGATTGGAAAAATCTATGGAGTCCTATAGACAACCCAATGTAAATAGACACAAGTCTCATTACACCCACCTACCTCTGGGTCTGTCCAGGTCCGGATAGGAGGTAGCCTAATGTAAATGAAAAGCAGAGTCTGTTTACACCCGGCTGCCCTTAGAGCTGACAGGGGTCCACCCATGTCCACTGGTCAAAAACTGAATGGACATGGCTATGACATTCCCCCTGCTCTGATCAGCAGGGGATCTGCTCAGGGATCTGCAAATTTTACCTGAAATATAGCAAATGTGAAAGCACGACAAATGCCCTGGAACCAGGTGCAATGCAGTTGCAGCACATTTGTTGGCAAAAATGGGATTAAAACAGGGGGCTTTCTCACTACCTGCCAGTAGTCTCTGCAGCGTAATGCAAACCGGGGCCAGATCTAGAGGAGTGCTGGGGTGGGCTGTGCCCCCCATATTTCAGTTATTCCCCTCCAGGCTTCTATTGACACTGTGCTTTGCACACTGAGCTGCTCCTCCCTGCACTGACACTCAAGGCTCCCAGCACAAGGCTGGCTGCTGCAGCTGCACTATTGTTCACAGTTCAGACTCTGCTCTAATTAAGGGATGATGCCCATTTTCTCGGCAATGTGCAGTTTAGGGAAGTGGAGCTTTGCTAAGTGTCCTGTCAGCAGTGCCAGTGCCTCCTATGGATGCCATGGGCCAGCGATGTCCATGACGCTGTGATAGAGAGAGATGCAAGAGGAGAAAATGCAAAGGTAGGGCTGAGGTTATCCTGGGTTGGACTCTGGAGAAAAAAAAAAGAAAGGGGGGGAGGGTCTCGACTTTAGAGAGAAAAGTAGCGAGGAGACGGGGCTGGACTTTAGAGAGACCAAAAGGGGGAGGGGGCTAGACTTTAAAAAGACAAAAAAAACAGGGGGTGTGAGAAAGGCTGGACTTTGGAGAGACAAAATAAAACAAGTCGGAGGAAATCTGGACTTTAGAGAGCCAAAAAACTGGGGGGAGTGGATGGACTTTGTAGAGATTAAAAAAAAAAAAAAAAACAGAAGAAAGGGGGTTTTAGAGAGACCAAAACGAAGAGGGGAGCTGGAGTTTGGAGAGACTGAAAAAAGTCTGTACACATGTGCTTGGGTGCTTCATTAACCTTCACTGCCACTGACGATCAATGCAGGGTGGGTGGAGTTTAATTTTACTGGCAATAACCACCAGTGTGTTTTAATGTGAATAGTACTGAAACCAATTATTGACACCAATGTTGGGGGCTATTATTGCAGCCACTGACACAAATGCTTGGGATTATTGTACTCCAACTTCTTCAGTGTGCATTGCGACACACTGCATAAAAAATAGCGGCTGGACTGAAGTTTTTGGGTATTGAGTTAAGAAAATGTGCTGCTATTTTGAAGCCCTCTGGAAATGTTGGGGGCTGCACTTGAGGCTCTTTATAGTTTTCCAGTTGACCACCACTGACCTAGTTCATAGTTTTTGTCAGAAAAACATTAACAATTTTTTAATTTTTTTGGTTTGAAAAGCAGATTGTTGCCCCTGACCCAGATGGCAATACGAACCACCTGTTCACTGGTTGTCAGCTGGAGAATGCACTGGAGCTCCAGTGCACCAGTAGGCAGTATGACTCTTTTTGCTGCACCTCCAGATCAGACAGGCTAGATCCAGCCCTAATCTGAACGCAGATCAGGCTTCAGAGGAAGGGGAGAATAAAAAGCACCCGAACAAAGAGACCCCCATTTACTAGGGTTAGGCGCACAATATACACAGTGGCCTTGATGAGGCAGTGAGGCTTCCACGTATACAGTATTTGCAAATGTTGTGCAAATTAAACCTCTGATGTTAGTGCAAATTGTTAGATTGTACAATTTATTTTATTGTTGTTTTTTTGTTTTTTGGTTTTTTTTTGAGGGGGGGGGGGGGGGGGTTCGCTGGCTGACTGGCAAGTATCCTGGGAAATACATTTTGTTTTGCTTGCTCTACTTTTTAATGCTTGCTTAACAAACCCGACCAATTTCATGAGAAGTTTTCATAAGTTTTAATATTATCTGCAAATCTGACATACGGTCTATTTGCATCATTGGGCTGTAACAACAATGCGTTAAACTTGTGCATTCTTTTTTTTTTTAAAAAAAGCATTTTCAAACCTACTAGTGTGAACAGATTCTTAATATTAGAAGCAAGCCCAAGTATGCTGTGCTGGTATAAAAATGGCCCCTAAGGCATGCAGCTTGGGTCTTCTAAGTGCCCCAGGTTTCTTGGTATTTGTTGCGGTCATCCAGAATATGAAAAACACACTTTAACTTTTCCTGAAATTTGTTTTTTTTTCTTATACCTCCACTAGTAACAAAATATTTTCTTTCACAATTCTTTCCATCATCATACCTCCACTAGTAACTGAATATTTTATTTTATAATTCTTTTGAATTATGTTGGGTAGATACTGTAAATTAGAGCAGGGCTGTCTAACTTGCGGCCCATAGGGCCTTATTTGCTGCTTGCGAGGTTCCATCTGGGGGATTCACTCCAGAAATAAAGAGATTATTCTCCCACTCTACAAGACTCTGGTCCGGCCACATCTGGAGTATGCTGTCCAGTTCTGGGCACCGGTCCTCAGGAAGGATGTGCTGAAACTGGAGAAAGTCAAGAGAAGGGCAACAAAAATAATTAGGGGAATGGAGGGCATCAGCTATGAGGAAAGACTACAAGCACTGGACTTATTCTCTCTGGAGAAGAGACGATTGAGGGGGGATATGATATTAATGTACAAATATTTGTACTGGCAACCCTAGCATATGGAAAAACCTATTCAGAGAAAGGAAATACAATAAGAAACGGGGCCACTCACTAAAACTAGAGGAAAGGCGGTTTAACCTTAAAATACGCAGGGGGTTCTTCACTGTGAGAGCAGGATGAGCAGAAGAGTAAGGATGTGGAATTCTCTTCCGCAAACAGTTGTATCAGCAGGGAGCATTCATAGTTTCAAAAAACTATTAGATGGGCACCTTAAAGACCACAACGTGCAATGTACGGTTAACAGCAAACACACATCATAGATTAAACTGGATGGACTGGTGTCTTTTTTCAACCTCACTAACTATGTAACTATGTATCTACAGCCTATACAGCCTATGCAGATTGATAGTAGGGTGCCATGTGCTGGAACACAGCCTTTGGGCATAGTGATCTTCTGCTAGAAAAGGATAGCATAGTTCTGGCCCAAGGTAAGGGAGGGACAAAGCAGCACAGGTGCATGTGTTCAGGTAAGTAACCACTGACAACAATGACAGGGGGGTTATTACTGCTGATACTGCCACTTACACCAATGAAGGGGGGTATTATTGCTGATGCTGCTATTAAAACCAATAAAACGAGGATTTATTATTTCTGCCACTGACACCAATAAAGGGGGTTTATTATTACTTACAGTGTTGCTAACACAAATGATAGGAGAGTTATTATTGCTGAGATTGACACTTACACCAGTCAAAGCAGAAGGGATGGGTTATTATGGCTGTTACTAACACCAGTGAACCGAGGATTTATCATTGCTTGCACAGCTTAGTGTACATTCTCAGCATGCCTCAGGGTCGCAATGAATTAATTTTCATGAATATGCCGGAGTTTTCTGGGCAATAAAGATGGCCAAAGCTCCAAAATCTGAAAGGAGCTGGGCATAAGATGTCATTGTTGGTGAGGAAGCTTGCGCACAGATGCTGGAGCAGATGTAAGTTTAGTTCAAGAAAATGTTGCTCAACAAATGTTTTTAGTGCTGATCATATAAAAAAAAAATGGGTAAATATAAAGGTTGAGGATAAACCAATCTAAGTTTAGCGAGTGAGAAAACTCTATCCAGTAAAACCATAACTGTGTGAGTCTGTTTGTCTGATGTTTAGGGGAAAATGTAGAGCACCCATATTTCTGATCTCTATTACTTTAACCACTTGCCGACCACTCCACGCAGATTTACTGCGGCAGGGAGGCTCAGCTGCGCATAATCACATAGATCTCCGTGATTATGTGCACACGGTATCGTCGTGATAAGACACAGTGGGTGCCAGACCACGGGAGGAGCGGGCTCAATTGCCACCGGCCTCCTGCAATCTTCACAGAAACTGACAGGAGAGCCGTCTGCCTATGTAAAAAAAGCAGGCGGCTCTTCTGTCAGACAGGCACACTAAGATCATGTGTTTCAGCCAAGCTGAAACACCGATCTCTGTGTACCTGTCACAGATCCCCCCCCCCCTAGTTAGTAAGCACAATTAGGCTTACATTTAACCCCTTGATCACCCCCAGAGTATTAACCCCTTCCCTGCCAGTGTCATTTATACAGTAACAGTGCATAAAATTAAGAACTGATTACAGGCATACCCCGCTTTTAAGTACACAATGGGACCAGAGCATGTATGTAAAACGAAAATGTACTTAAAGTGAAGCAATACCTTTTTTCATTTCCTAGGCAAGCTGGCTGGCCACAAATAGGATATGTTGTAGTCCTAAGTCCCCTCACATTGCTCCCTAAGTTTGGTATCCCTGTCACTTATGGTTTGGGAGTAGTGCCATGTCAAGCTGACCACGATTTCCCATAGACGCCAATGTTAAAAACTCGGAGTAATGCCATGCCAAGCTGACCAGGCTGTGTCCGTACTCACGAGTGTACGTAAAGTGAGTGTACTTAAAACGGGGTATGCCTGTACTGTATTAATGTTACTGGTCCCCAAAAAGTGTCAAAAATGTCAGTTAGGGGTCCGATCTGTCTGCTGCAATGTCGCAGTCCCACTAAAAATTGCTGATCGCCGCCATTACTAATAAAAACAAAAAAAGTCCAAAAATCTATCCCATAGATTGTAAACGCTATAACTTTTGCGCAAACCAATTAAAATATGCTTTTTTTGGGGGGGGGGGGGGTTTACAAAAAATATGTAGCAGAATACAAATTGGCCTAAACTGACAGAAAAAGATTGATTTTTTAAATTTTTTTATTGGGAATGTTTTATAGCAGAAAGTAAAAAATATTGTGTTTTTTTCAGAATTGTCGCTCTTTATTTGTTTATAGCGCAAAATGTAAAAACCGCAGAGGTGATCAAATACCACCAAAAGAAAGCTCTATTTGTGTGGAAAAAGGACACCAATTGTATTTGGGTAGAGCATCACACGACTGCGCAATTGTTAGGTTAAAAAACACAGTGCCAAATCGCAAAAAATGGCCTGGTCATTAAGGGGGTAAAACCTTCCGGAGCTGAAGTGGTTAAAGAAGCTCAATTTCATTGTCGGGGAGTGTCTAATTTGTACATAGTGGAAACGCAAAGTCATGCCACATTCAACACGTGAATCATCAATGTTTCTCTGTATCATTCCAGTGACAGCTGGATTCATTGGAGCAATAGAGCTCATAATGGCTAGATCTTTATGTAGTAGGGCCCATCGTAGGGTGTGTTTTGAGAAGATTAGTATGCTCTTTGGTTGCACAAAGAGAGCTATTTATACTATCTATACTATTCCAGTGCCACCCATTTCTTAAAGGGGGATTGCCTACAACAGTCCAACATTCTGGCTAAGCGGCCAGCCTGGTAATATTTATTTGGGTTGGGGAAACTCATACCTTCATGGGTTTTATGCATGGTCAACAGTTGATAGTCTGATCTAGATTTTTTATGAGACCAAATGAAGTACATTTTCAACAAAGTGTGTGTGGAAAAGAGGATGGGATGGAGATAGGTAATGTTTGAAATAAATCAAGCTGATGAGGGAGGACATGCATTTAAGAAAGGTATTTCTGTCAAACCAAATGTAAGTGTCTTTATGCCGCATCCAAAGGTCCTTTTTGAGAGGTTGCAAAAGAGGAACAATATTCCCCTCAAATAGCTTTTCATTCTGTGAAGGGGTCTTTGTTTCAAAGTAAAAGATGTGGTTATCAGCCCATTTAAGGGTAAAATCGACTTGAGTCATTTAGGTCTAGTTAATGGAAAAGATATGCTGAGTGCCATGGATTCTGAAGCCTCAATTTAAAATTGGACAATCTCCCAAATCTCTCAGTTTTTGCTATTAGATTGGGATTGATTAGTTCAGATTTGGTAATGAAAAATAAAAGATCATAGACATAGGCCAGCTATTATGTGGACGTCTGAAAGTGTTTGAAGTCCTGTGATGTTTGGGATTGAAGTCTGATGAATCATTTAAGTCTAGTTAATGGAAAAGATATGCTGAGTGCCATGGGTTCTGAAGATTCATTTTTAAATTAGACAATCTCCCAAATCTCTCAGTTTTTGCTAGTAGATTTGGATTGGTTAGTTGAGATTTGGTAATGAAAAATAAAAGATCATAGACATAGGCCAGCTACTATGTGGCGGTCTGGAAGTGTTTGAAGACCTGTGATGTTTGGGATTGAAGTCTGATGAGTCATTTAAGTCTAGTTAATGGAAAATATATGCTGAGTGCCATGGATTTTGAAGATTCAATTTTAAATTAGACAATCTCTCAGTTTTTGCTAGTAGATTGGGATTGGTTAGTTCAGATTTGGTAATGAAAAATAAAAGATCATAGACAAAGGCCAGCTTCTATGTGGCGGTCTGGAAGTGTTTGAAGACCTGTGATGTTTGGGATTAAAGTCTGATGTGTCCAAGGAAGGGTTCCAGTGTGAGGGAAGAAAATAAGTGATGGCAAGGGGCATAACTGTCTGGTGGAACAATCCCCAATATATTGCTTAATTCCCTGGGACCACATCTCAAATGGCGCTTTTCCACTGCATGGAACCGTACCGGTTCGGCACCCTTTTGTGCTTTTCCACTGCTGGTACCGCATGGTATAGGGTCAGAACGGTTCGGTACGGTACGGTATAGGTTTGCTTTTCCACTGCATGGAACCGAACGGTACGGTACGGTACGGCCCTGAAAAAACAGTACCTACTCGATTGTGGTTCCAACAGGTACCAAACTGGTACCATATCCCACAATCCTTTTCATGCAGTCACTACTAGCCACTGATTGGTCAGAGAATCCCACCCACCCCGTTGTTATCCCACCCACTTAACTTAGTGCTACTTTAGTGGAAAAGCAAACGTATACCGTACCGTACCGAACCGTTCCGACCCTATACCATGCGGTACCAGCAGTGGAAAAGCAAACCGGGCCAAGCAGGGCCGAGTAGAGCCGAGCCAGTACTAGCCGGTACTTGCAGTGGAAAAGTGCCAAAAGAGATCCTCTTGATTGTAAACCATTTAGGATAACAAAAGTAACTTACAAGTGTTCCTTCCATTTTTAGGTAACTTGACTTTATTTCAGTATTATTTGCCACAAGAGTGAGCCAGGAAATGAATAATCATACTCAAAGATTCTCTGAGCAGGTGGATGGAATCTCAACTGTGGAGATTAGATAAATCTCTGTAAAATATATCTCAATAGAGATTGTTGGTATGTTATGTCTTCTGATTAAAGGTTGTTTAGTTAAGGGCACCAGGTGAGGAAGGTTTATTGCTACCCATTGTGTCACTATGCACACACAGGCAGGCAGTTCTTGCTTGCTTATCTTGCGTGAAGCTGTGTACACAGCAGGCCATCAAGAAAAACATTAACCAGAGCTTAGAGGGAGCACTGTGGGCAGATTGTGTTTTGAAGAGACACACCTGCTGCACTTATAAAACTTAACCTATATGGATAGTGGGAAGTGAACGGAGCATATTCTACTGATTGTCCTTGTTAGGAATTCTAGAGAGCTTATCAGCTAATAGCTATACAATAATAAAGGAAGTCAGTAGACTATTATTCTGGGAAAAAGGCACTTTACCCTTTGCATAATAAAATCAGTGACTCATAAAGGAACTCCGTTGAAGTAGTTATTGCCTTTTTGCCGTTAATAGATGTAAAATTGGTATTCAGTATTATTTTTGTTTTGTTTCAAATGACTTTATTCATTACATACAGACTCACCTGTCCAGCAATAGTGACAATGGCAGAAAGTCAAAACTGTATAATTGCCATAGATGTTTGAAAAGAGGCAAATACAGTTTTCTTTAAGGGCTTGATCACTCTAGTGCATGGCGGACACACACAAAATCATGTGCTTTCCCGCAATGCACAAAAAACGCTGTCCCTTTACTGATCTGCTTAATGGCACCCCCACGAAGCTTGCACACTCAAGCTCGCCAAAACACATGGTACTGTAGTACTATGCAGTTTGGTACGGCGCGATCCTGGCAGGTCATGTTGGGTGGTTCTGTTTGCCTGTTCTTCCATCTGTCCTGTTTTGCGCTGCTGGCCCATTTTAGATCCTTTACCCACAGCTCCTGGGTCAGACGTCTCTGGTGGCTGCCGATATGACTTTGGCATGCAGCATCCTGCATCTTTGTGGGTATAGATTCCCTTAGTCTGATTCATACATTTCAATCTACCTGATACATTTCCATATTCATTACTATGTTATATTTTTTTAACCATTTTACTTTCTAGGTTTAGTCTATGCATCAACCCCTGAAGAGTGAGACTGAACTCTCGAAATGCGTCGGGTCATTATAGATGCTATGACACATTTACCATAGATTTTTTGATTACTGTATGTACCTATGTAATGGATTTGTATACTTGGGCAAGCTGTTTGGCATTATGACACATTATCCCAGTTTTATACTCAATAAACTTGTACTATGTTTTTATTACTGGTTGTGTGGCGCTTCCTCTAAAGTCCCAACGGGCAAAACTCTGCAATTGTATGTACAATAGGGATGGAGGCGCCTCACAGGGTGTTATCAACCATATTTTGTTTCACTTCATGCTTCCCTCTGCTGACCAGGTTTATGGATATGCGGATTTTATTTTCCAGCAGGACTTGGCACCTGCCCACACGGCCAAAAGCACCAATACCTGGTTTAATGATCATGGTATCACTGTGCTTAGTTGGCCAGCAAACTCACCTGACCTAAACCCCATAAAGAATCTGTAAGGTATTGTCAAGAGGAAGATGAGAGACACCAGACCTAAACCAAAGATGAGCTAAAAAAAAACTGAACTTTCATAGCACCTCAGCAGTGCCACAGGCTGATCGCCTCCACGCCACGCCACATTGATGCAGTAATTCATGCAAAAGAAGGCCTGACTATGAATTGAGCGCATACTATACTGTACATGGACATACTTTTCAGTAAGCCAACATTTCTGTATTAAAAATCTTTTTTTTATTGGTAATACGTAATTTTCTGAGATACTGAATTTTGGGTTTTCACTAGCTGTAAGCCATAATCATCAAAATAAAAGAAAGAAATGCTTAAAATAGATCACTCTGTGTGTAATGCATCTACTGTATATAAAATATATGAATTATTATATGAACTATAATAACATATATGAATAACTATTGTACTTATAAATCTCCATAGGCAAAGCTTTAAAAATGTTAACAGGCTACTTGTTTAGAGTTACAGAGGAGGTCTTGCCTTAGAATTATTGCTCTCGCTCTAACGTTCACAGTGATACTTCACATGTGTGGTGCAAACACCTTTTACATATGCGTGCACGAGTGACATATGCGCTCGCTTCTGCATGCAAGCACGGAAGGATTCATTTTTTTTTTTCTTATTTATTATCTTGTTAATTTTCCTTTATTTGTTTAATTTTTTTGTGTATATAAACATCCCTTGTAATAGAAATAAGGATGACAGGTCCTCTTTATAGAGAGATCTGGGCTCAAAAAGACCCCAGTCTCTCCTTTACCTTTAAAAGTAAAAGGTTAAAAAAATAAAATTAGATATTTAGCTTTAAAAAAAAAAAGTTTACTTTCGCCCTATTTTAAAAGTGACGTCATACCGACGCTCCATCTGGTCTCTGTTTGCCTCTGTGACCAGCCGGCCACGATGTCGAATCATTACTTGGGCGCGCCAGTAAAACCGATAAGCCAGAGAAACATCGGTGAGAGGCAGGAGGGGATGTCTTGGACCACTCGCTAGCTTCCGGCTGGAAAAAAAATACCAGGGTTATGGCTGATAGCTTCAGCCATAACCCCGGTAAATCACTTGCAAACCGTAATGTATATATATGTATTGCAATCAGCAAATGGATAATCAACTTTTGCTTGTATTTTTTTACATGTTAACATTTAGGACTCATTCACACCAGCTCTTTTGGGCTGCGTTGAGCGCCATTGTTCATCATAGTCTCAAAACAAAGCTAAGGCAAAAAAGCCCTGCTTTGCATGGGGCTTGGTCACACCAACATGCTACCTTGGTATGTGTTGCGTCAGTGCCACCCAGTGGCCAGAAATACCTTGATCAGAAAAAAATGTATTGTGACCACTAGATGGCACTGGCGATATAGGAATTACACAGAATAGAGGAAGTAAGACAATTTTCGCCCTGATTGTGGTAATGTTTTTCACATCCACACAACAAACTTTTTGTACATAGACCCGTAACTAGTCCATGCCCTCTTTTTGCTTGAATAAAAGTTCAAATACAAGCATTGACTGAAGAATGGCTGGGATTTTTAGAACACATTCACACATACTTTATGCATTTTAGTGTGCTAATCAAATATTAATTTTAGGGTCCATTCACATTTTCATGTGCTGTTACTACAATGTGTGTAGTAACACCAGTGCATAGGTATCAATTTGAATATTGGGAGTAGACCCAAAAAAGAAGGGGAGGGGATACGCTCCAGGTGTCAGAGCCTATCAACCCAGATTAAAGTAGGAAGTAATTCCTCCAGGAGGGAGAAAGAGAAGAAAGAAGGAAGGAATGGGAAGAAGCAGAGGGCTGGTGGGATTTTTAAATGGTACCGTACCACTGTTTTATATATATATAGACACATTACCAATTTACCATAAGATAAAAAATATCAAATTTATTAATACAAGAAATTAAAAACAGCATTCACATAACAAAAAAGATATTTGGATAAATACAGAAGCATAGTGGATTCCTCAGTACTGTATACATCCGATATTAAGAACCGGATATTCACCCTACATGTTTCGCAGTTACATCAAACCGCTTCTTCAGGGGTATATATTGTGACAGTATTGTCCTGAGTTTCCTATACAACAGAAGGTAAAGTAAATTATCAGTATTAGGATAATACATCTGCATAGGGATCTGATGTCTCAATGTATGACCTAAAGTAAACCCGCACCAAATCACCCAGATGGACAAGAGAAGCAGGTGCCCAGAATACGCCTCACCCACGGGTGTGGAAGTAGAAACACAAAACAGCAGATTTAGGTGTGGATAAATAGATAGATCAAAAGATGTCCAGCTTTTCGTGCAAACATTGCGCTCAAAGCAGCCAAGACGCTGAGCCACCAAAGGAAGAATCGTTACCATATATATAAAAACAAGCTCAGTAGGAATTTCTTAACGGAAGCAGGAAGGGGAGAAGGAACCCATACCTAACGCTGCAGCAGGGCCTAGGTATTGGGGTTAGTATAGATGGTATGCATTTTAAAGTCACTCCTTTATTGTGCATTCGGTTTTGTATAACACCTCCATTGGTAGCCACTGTCTGTATGGATACAAAAATAACTAGGTCTGTTTCTAAAAGGGAGGGAAGGGCCATTCCACAGACATCCCAGCAATATATTTTAGTATCACATACCAATTCAAAAGGAGAACTTTCAGAAATGGTTGTTTGTAATATTTCCCATTGGGGTTGTTAATGATGGTAATGATGATGGATGATGGTAATCAATATGCAAGAGGGGAAAGGGGGGAACAAGCCCCTAATGGTAACCCACAATCGAGGATAGCACTAATCGGAAGATCTGAAAAAGTAATAAGGCATCAATGAAGGAAAGACAGTAAAATAAAATATCAGGCTCGTGCTGAATTAGGATGTTTCGCCATGTAACATACGCCGCTCTGCATCCGCGTAAAGGAAGCTCCTGCAGCCTGTAGATACTCGGATACACTGCCATTTTATGTGCCTCTTCAACCCGGCGTGTGACGTCTACCGGAACCGGAAATGACGCGCACGCCGAATCCGGAGCATGCGCAGTGCTACACTAAGATACAGTCGTAAAGAACGGCTGCGTGGAGCCACACTGTCGGTGAGAAGGGGGAAGTGCGTAGGTATCAATGGGCCCCTATAGTTTCCCTGTTTGAAAACATTACACTGCAGTGAATTCAGCCACAATAAATGTCTTTTTCTTGAAATGTATTTTAATGTTGCAAAAGTCATGTATTTACTAAATAAAAATGGACAAGTGTGTTCATAGTAATGAAAGTAATACAAGTAACATGCAACTAAATTGCTTCTATAAAACAGCACCTTGCAAATTGAACCTCATGAAAAACTGATGTAATCTGAAGAGATTTTCAGGACTGCTGCTCTCTAAGGGCTCTTGCACATGGATAAACTCATACAATTCTGGTGTTTCTCTCCCCTAGGTCTCCAGGTGGAAAGCCTAGGTCCTCCCTATAGCCTCCCATGGACCTACATGGCTGAGCGTGGCTGTACCTGGCTATATGGCTGTGCTATTGTATTGTACACGAGTATAGTATACAGACAAATGCAAAAAACTAAAAAGTTTAAATTTTTCCATACATTTATATGATATATTCACAGTTACATGGAATTCAACTGAGCAAGCATGAACTGTAGCAATTTTAGGGAGGTTTTATGGCTTTGGCATCAATCATGCTGAAAATGTGGTTTAAACAAAGAGGATTTAGAGAACGGGAGTAAAATATTATCAATAGCAAAGCATAATCGCAATGTGTTAGGAGGCAGACACAAAAGTACTGATTGTTCCAAATTATTTTATAGTATCTGAATTATATGCAGAATACTGTGGAAGGGGGTGAACGTGCCTTGTATTAAAGTGGTTAATCACCACTGGGCTTTTAATTATTTTTTGTTATATAAATAAAAACATACCAACAATTTTTAAAAAAAGAACACATTTTTCTTTGTTCCTGTTATACAATTTTGCAAATAAATAATCTTTTCTAATAAATGTAGGCAAAAATGTATTCTGCTACATTTCTTTGGTAAAAATCAGTGTATAGTATTTAGTTTGTAGGAAAGTTATAGAGTCTACAAACTATGGTATATATATTTAAAAATTGATCAATACTGATGTATTGTTGGTCTATCTCATTTCTTGAGGTTCTAAAATGCCAAGGCAGTACAATAACCCCCCAAATTACCCTTTTATTGGAAAGTAGACAATCTGAGGTATTTAACAAGAGGTATGGTGCGTTTATTTGAAGTTGACATTTTTGAAGAAATGAAATAAAGTTTGTTTTTTTCACATTTTTTTTACATATTGTCACCAGAGCAATACAGCATCATCATAAGACTGGTGTGGCAATGATCAGGGATACTGACTGGTGACAGTATGTAAAAAAAATGTTTTCATAATTTTTTCTCAATTTTGTTGAGAAAGATTACTTCTTTTTTTACATTTTTGTTTCTTTTTTTTTTCTTTTTTTTTATGTACTGTTACTATAGTCTGGGGAAGTGATCAGGATTTTTTTTACACTATTATTGCTTGTACCAGTGATGATCACCATTATAAGCAATCATTTATATAAATGCTATCCATTCGTTCATAGCCATTCATTGTGTACTATTGTGATAGCTGCGATTGGCCACAGCTATCACATGGCACAGATGCACTGTGATTGGCCCTGTCTGTACTGTGTGATTACTGTTACCAATCACAGAGATCATCACATCTCATGACAGTTGTACACAATGACTGGCTTTCATTCATAGCTATTCATTAAGACCAATTGTTATGTGATTGCTGTGACTGGTCATAGCGATCCAATGGTACCGGGGCCAGCCCAGTACAATGGTCATCCACTGGACACAGTGGGTAACAGATCGTGAATGCATTGGTCATGTGACTGGGAGGACATCATGTGACCTCCACAAGGAATAGCAATGCTTCCACTTGACTGTCATTTGTCTATAGGAGGTGGCTAAGATAATTTTTGCCCTCATTCCCATATCTTGGATGTACATGAACTTTCATTGGGTGAATAGCTATCCAACTTATTTATAAATCAACCCCCTAATATTTCCAAAGTCAATACTACACTCTCCCAAACTATATTATTTGAAAAACTGACAGCCAAACTCAAGAAAAGATTGGCCATATTTGAGAAAATTTGGGAACCCTGGCCCACATGCTCTGATCTTCAGGTGTCAGATATGCTTAACACTTTTGAACTTACTTCATAACCCCATACATAGGCAACACAGAACCAGCGCACCAACCCTCCCAACTCGAGCATGTATGACCTGCAATGTATTAGGGCATTTTTTCACTGACCCCCAATTTAAGGAACACTATACAGGCAAACAATGTAGCACTACAGTTTCCATTTTCTCTGCATTCCTTTTCTGGACATTATTATTCTTTGTTTCCTTCCATGGTTACTGCTAAAATAATTGTGTCATATAGACCAAGAGGTATAGGAAAAAAGATAATTTATTTTGGATTTCAAATATACTAACTTTTTTTGTTGCAGTCTGTGAACCCACTGCAAATATTTTCCATTACTTTTACATAGTTACATAGTAGGTGAGGTTGAATAAAGACAATAGTCCATCCAGTTCAACCTGTGTGTAGGTGTGTGTGGCTGTAATCATCACACATACCCCTGAATGTTCTGATCCTTGAGATGTAAGTCTAAGAGTCTTTTGAAAGCCACCATACTACCCGCAGAAACCACCTCTTGTGGTAGAGAATTCCACAATCTTGTAGCCCTAACAGTAAAGAACCCCCCACGTTGCCTGAGGTTAAAACGCTTCTCCTCTAATCGCATTGTATGCCCTCGAGTCCTCATGCAATCCCTTCGAATGAACAGTTTTTTTTCTAAGCTGGGATCCCTATTAAGATATTTATAAATTGCTATCATGTCCCCCCTCAGACATCTCTTCTGCAGGGAGAATAAATCGAGCTATTGTAGACGCTCTTCATAGTCAAGGTCCTCCAATCCCCTAATTAGTTTAGTTGCCCTTCTCTGGACTCTCTCCAGCTCCAACACATCCCTCCTGAGGACTGGCGACCAGAACTGGACAGAATACTCCAGATGCGGTCGGACCAGAGTTTTATAAAGTGGAAGGATTATAGTCTTATCTCTGGAATACATCCCTTTCTTTATGCATGCTAATATTATGCTGGCTTTGGCAGCTGCCGTTTGACATTGCATGCTTCTTGCCTGTCTTGAAATAATGGAGGGGGAATCCTCCCTATAAGGGGCGGGGGGGGGCAGACTACAAATAACCCAACATTTAATTCCTTGGCCTTTCTGTCCAAAACCTAAAAAAAAAAACAAAGAAGGTAGGTCTGAAGCTCAGCTTTAAAGTATAACTTTAAAGATTATATTATGGGCAGCCTGGGCTGCCACCCTCAGCCCTGGGAACTAATACAAGTTAAAATACTATTTATTTTTACTTTAAAATATATTCTTCTACTCTTTCTAGGCTGTTTTTCCCATGGTACTCTGAACTTTACCAAACAAATTATTTAATTTTAGCCTCGCTTATAGATTTGTCAGAAGATGAACTGTGGGAGAAGGAAGACACGACTAGCAGCCAATCAGTTGTGTTGTATGCAAATGTGCATACAAGGAACATGTTGATAAGAGGAATTAGCTAACCTTATCAGTCTGCTGCTGATCTTTCAGTGTCCAGTCAGCTTGCAGGGGGTGGAGACACCACTGTATTCCTTCTAACTGTAACAGAGAAAGTGGTTGCTTCTACCTGGTAGACCCGTGTAGCAGAGCTGTTTAAGGTTGAATAGAGATAGTTTTATTAGTAAAAATTGTGGATGAATACAAAAACAAGCGCTCAAAAAGAATGAGCACACATACACAAGGAAATTATCAGTATAACATAAACCAAATTGTGAAATGAGAAATACACAATAGAAGGGGGTCTATATTCTGAATCAGAAACTGTCTGTGTGTTTTAACGCAGTCAAGGGTCAGCAAAAGACAATCTTTATAGTATTAGAGAAAAGAAAAAAAAATGTTTGCAAAAACCCTTAATATATCAATTCACAATAACATTAGTGGAAAAGTGAAGAGTAAAGAGTATAGGTAGAGATGAGAAGGAAAAGATGTAAAAAGGAAATAAGAAAGAGAGAGGGGGTAGAAATTAGTTCTCTTGATTTTTAGAATGTAAAATAAAGGTTTACACTGACTTAAGCTGGATACACACTATACAACTTTTGTTGGTAGATTTCCTTTAGATTTACCTTCAACTATGTAGTGCAATACATTGCATACAAATGAAAAGTGTTTAGGTCCTCATATTATATGGTTTTGGTAAGTCTAAAGGAAAAAATCTAAAGAAAATTGTATAGTGTGTATCCAGCTTTAGTCTATTTCTCAATTTCTCTGATGAGGAATAGTGTATCCAAATGTTTCACAGCCAGGGAGAAAGACGGTTCGCAATAATTTTAGAGAATAATTTTAAATCAATGTTTAACAGAGAGATTGGCCTGTAATTACTACAAAAAGAGGGATCTTTTCCCGGTTTAGGGATAATTGCTATCTGGGCTTGTAAAAGTAGAGGAAGAGGGAAGATGAGAGTCGTCAATGGTTTTGAATGCTTTGGATAGAAGTGGTGTCAAGAGGGGTGCAAAGGTCTTATAGAAACATGGAGAGAACCCATCAGGGCCAGGGCTCTTACAGTTTTTAAGTCCTTTAATGACCTGCAAAAACTCAGCGTCCATTATAGGGGAGTCCAATTCCCCCCACCTCAGTCAGCGGAAAAGTGGGTAGTGTTGTTTCGGTAATGTAGGTGTGTGCATTCATAGTGGCAGAAGGGGAGGTAGGGGAGGCTGTCAGGGTTGATAAGTAAAGATGAGTAATATGTTTGAAATTCCTTGGATTTTTCCTGTGTCTGTTTACTTTTTGATGTTTGAGGGAGAAAGGATATAAGGAATTGATGGGCGAGTTTGTAGTGTATGTAACGTCCTTTGTCTCTAGCTATCAAGGAACGATCTGTGAACAAACGTAAAAGATCTTGGCAAGCATTGGATAATTCCACCAATGTTGGGGGATCAAGGGACCTTATATGGATGGCCTCTAACGTGGCTATTTGGGACAGAAGACTTTTAATATCTGTCGCTCGTTACCTTTTAAGCCGGGAGCCATGTTGAATAAACACACCCCTCAGGACACACTTCAGAGCTTCCCATTTGGTTAAAGAATTGGTTTGGTCTTGGGCATGGTTACTGACAAACTCTTGAATGGCTTGTGAAATGGCTTGAGAGAAAGCTGAGTCAAACAAAAGATGGTCATTTAGCCGCCAAGAGGATTTCTTGGCTTGAGGCTTGACTTGGCCCAAGGTTAGGTGTACCGAGGCATGATCCGACCAAAGTCGCATGCCAATGAACGCGGAAGGGTGAGAGTCTAAAAGTGATTGGAAGACCAATAGGTAGTCGATCTGGCTGTGTGTTGTGTGAGCTGGGAAGAAGTATGTGTAATCCCTCTCAGAGGGGTGTAACACTTGCCACACATCTACCAAGGACAATTTTGTGAAAGGTGAGTGAATTTTGGTCAGAGAGGTGGAAGTAATAGCAGACTTACCCAAAGAAGAATCCAGTCTCGGGATCAGTGGGGTGCTGAGGTCCCCTCTGAAGATCACATTCGTAGTGCCAAAGGATTCCTGGTGGGATGTCGCAGAAGAGAGGAATCGCAGCTGATCCTAATTGGGAGAGTATACATTAGCAACAATAAAAACTGACTGCATATACTTTAGTTTTAGGAAAATATAGCAGCCTATCGGGTCTGAAAGAGCCTAGCACTTCGAGTGTGAAAGAGGAATAGAACGCTATAGAAATCTCTCTTGATTTGGCAGAGGTATTAGTACAATGAAACCACGTGGGATAAAATTTACTATGGAATTAAGAGATTTTTCCAGAGCGGAAATTAGTTTCGTGCAACAAAAGAATTTGAACACGGGCTTTGTGAAGTGATATAAAATTTGCCTACATTTTTCAAGTACGTTAAAACCTCTGCAGTTTAAAGAGGAATCGGATACATTCAAGGAGATTGAGGGAGCCACCTTACAAATATGGAGAGGTAGAGAAAGACCATTTGATCAAGAGAACTCAAATAAAGCGGAGAAGGCTTAAATGGCCAAAGAGTGGCCAGAAAAAGAAGAGAAGAAGAACAGACGAGTAAGAGAGCATAGGGTGATACCACAACCCACTTAGGGGTTTCAACAGGTCTATCAATTGCATGTACAAAGTGTGCAGCAGAGCACCCTGCGGGCATCTGCAACAGCTGGGTATATGCCCATTGTGGTATATTGATTCTGTCAAATAGGTATATGGGGAAAACCCCACCCCCTAGTGCAGGAAGTAAAGAAAAGAAAACATATCCATGACCATAAAGGCCATAAAGAGCGCACTATAGTACAAGTTGAGATCAGGGCCGCTAAGGGCACTGAAGACCCTAATGTGAGGATCGTATATAGCAAAGAAAGCGGCCCCCACAAACCCGGAGGTGATTGAAATATCTAAAAAAGGGAACTGTAAGAAATGGATCTGAGAGAACTGGAGGATATCTTATCCCCACTATAACTGCTACAATAGTGATAAAGGGCCAGCGTATGAATATGTTCACATATATAGAAATATAAAATAAAAAAGAAAAAAAAAAAAGAAACAAACAGCAAACCTATCTTATAGGACAATGCAGAGGTGAAAAAAAAAAAAACTAAACAGTGAACATCAGAGCAACCTAGCATCTAGAAGCCCATTAAGAGCTGACAGGAGTAAAAGCCGGGACCACCAGTACCTGGATACTGAGAAAACATTCACCAACTGATACAATCCAGGTCTTCATCCTGCAGGGGACTTGGAGGCAGTAGATCTGGGACGCTTCTTCTTACGAGTTTGCCATCCCATAGATAGGGGAAAGCCAGGAGTTGTAGATTTTAGGAGCCAGCCTGGCAGTGAGATCAGGGGAAGCTCAAAGGCTCAGAGGAAGGTAGGCAGATCCCCAAGGGTGCAGAAGACTGCAGATTTTCCATCAAGCGTGGCTGAGAGTTGAAAGGGGAAGTCCCAGTGATATTTGATGTGTTTAGCCTGGAGTGCACCTGTAAGTGGCTACAGGGCTCGTCGCATGTCCAGGTTCAGCTTCGATAGGTCCGTCAGCAGTTTGACTGGAGTATTATTGAACAGGATAGTGTCCTCCATGCGGGCTACTTGCATGATCTCTGCTTAGACCTTTTAAAAATGAATTCTACAGATGACATCATCCCTAGGAAAGGCAGGGTTAGGAAACTTGGGGCCTAACGCTCTGTGGATGCGATCAAGCTCTAGTGGTGCATTTTAAGGTTGTTGAAGGAGCTGATTAAAAATCGATGTGGCGGCAGAGGCTAGATCTGTAGTTTCCACCGTTTCAGGGAGGCCACGGATGCAAATATTATTTAATATGCTCCTATTTTCTTGGTCATCCAGATGATAGCAAAGCTGTTGGATCTGCACAGTGTGTTCTTGGAAGATCACCTCATGTCATGTTCATTTAGCTTAATCACTGTGTTATACATATTGTGTTCTATACCCTCCAATCTGCCTGCTACATCTTTGCGGAGGTCAGCAATTTCATGCTTATATGAGAGTTCCAGCCTCTTGACATAGGCCTCAAAATCATGGCGGGTCGGTAGGGCTTTGATGTATGCCTCCATGTCCCATCCCTCGCAAGAGAGTTGTGATTCAGGGGAAGGGCAGCCAGAATGGACTGTGCCGCATTCCAATTCTTGAGGGGAGCAGGGCGATGCTGGGTTCTCACCTGTGAGGCCTCGTGCTGACCATAGGATCAGGCCAGCACCATCTTGGACGAGGGGGAGCCGCTGTGAGAAGACCCGGATCTCGTGAAGAAATTACCGATTTCACCCTCCTTTGGGGCATTAGAAGGACTGCGACTCCTCCCCATTGCAGGTTGCTGTGTTGTCTTTGTGGGCACTGGGAGCTGTGTTTTTCCCAGGTTAGGCGGGAGCCGAGAGAAGACGTCTTGCCGATTCACGTGCCTGGACACGCCCCCATAGCAGAGCTGTTTAAATTTTAAAACTATATGGACAGAATGTCCATTTTTTTACTTTTTTTGCAAGTAAAACATCTTCCATATACGTATTTCATCAGTGTCTTTAATCGTTGGTCTAGAGTTCAACTTCAAATAGAGTAAACACATTGCAGTTACCGTTCATGTTCCTCTTGTGTTAATGTCATGTTAATGTAAATCGAAAACTCACTTCAAAGATTCATTCTAACATTGTATGGCCTTATACAGTGTAATTCAAGGTTACGTTATCGACTTTCTTCCCTCCCGCACCCAGCAGCTATTAAATTATAACCAGAGGAAAGGCCATCCAGATGTATCCAGTAGAGAACAATGTCTGGGCACGTTCTGTGTTGACACAGCAAAGAATGACTTCTAAGGTCAGTCTGCTCATTTCTGGCCTAACATCGTGTACATAACATTAGAAGGAGGTGACTGTCTCCATTTATGTACTATCAGGGCCTGCTTGGCACAAAGCGTTTTCCTGGGCTGAAACTTCCCAAAGAGAGTCATGAATTTCCCATTTTTGGCATCCAACAAGAAGCTGGACTTGGAAGTTTGTCTTACAGCAAGTGCAGCATATAGCAATAACCATGAATAACCACTGCAGTACAGGGACTGGTTTACTAAAGACAAATAGGCTGTTCACTTTGAAAGGAAATTCTCCCTTAGCTCAGTAAATGTGGGGATAATTCACAATGCAAACAATACCCAACACCCTGCAAGTGATTAAAAAAAAAAACAGAATTTTTACTTGCACATGATTGGATGATGAAAGTCAGCAGAATGTAACCTTCAGTAAATCAACACCATAGACACACAGCATAAAAAAAGACACTGGTATTTTTCTGTATCAGTTCATTGCTGCTATGGCTACAGGAATATGACAGTTTAGCTGCAGATAGTTTGCTGTGATCTGAAGTGGCTAAACGCCACCTCTTGAGCAACACTGTTCTATGGCCGCACTGTTCTATGGCCGCATACAAACTGGCCAATTAACTGCAAACTCCACAAAAATGCCGACCCTGGACGAACATTGATTATTGCTAGCAGCCACCCCTGGCTGCACACATTACCAATTTATATACCCAACAAATGGAACATTTTTACACTGATCAGTTTCTCTTTTGTTTTTGCCTTACCAAAAGCAAATTGCATGACCATTAAATCCCTATGGAGCTCCTTACACCAGTCAGTTGCAGTTACATATAGTTACATAGTTACATAGTAGTTGAGGTTGAATAAAGACAATAGTCCATCCAGTTCAACCTGTGTAGGTGTGTGTGGACATATTAATTTACCATACCCCTGAATGTTTTGATCTTGGAGATGTATGTCCAAGAGTCTTTTAAAAGTAGCCATACTTCCCGCAGTTACTACCATTTGTGGAAGAGAGTTCCACAATCTTATTGCCCTTACTGTAAAAAACCCTTTGCGTAGCCTGAGGTTAAATCGCTTCCCCTCTAATCGCATTGTATGGCCTTGTGTCCTCTTACACTCCTTGAGACTGAATCGTTTTTTATCTATGCTGAGATCACCGTTGAGGTATTTGTAAATCGCTATCATGTCTCCTCTCAGGCGTCTCTTCTCTAGGGAGAATAAATCGAGCACTTGTAAACACTCCTCATAATTTAGGTCCTCCAATCCCCTAATTACCGTATATACTCGAGTATAAGCCGAGTTTTTCAGCATGTTTTTTCATGCTGAAAGTATCCCCCTCGGCTTATACTCGAGTCACTGGCTTCACTGTGTTTTTAAAAAATGGCGGCGACGTGTCACTGCGCATGTGCAGCATGCCCGGGAATAGCCGAACGTGTGCGGGTTTTCCCGAGCATCGGCGGCGCATTTGTGGTGACGTAGTATTGGCGCCGGGCGGCGCGATTTTTAAAACGAAAGCGGCTCACCGACAGGTAAGTGAGACTCCTCAGCAGCCCCTGCATTTCTTCATGCAGTGCTGCAGGCATGGTACAGGACATTCTCCTGTACCATGCCCGCAGCACTGCATCTCCTGTGCCATGCCTGTACTTACTGTGCCATGCCTATACCTACTGTGCCATGCCTATACCTATTGTGCCATGCCTGTACATACTGTGCCATGCCTGTACATACTGTGCCATGCCTATACCATCACCTGTGCTATGCCTATACTATCACCTCTGCCATGCCTATACCATCACCTGTGCCATGCCTATACCATCTCCTGTACCATGACCTGTCCCATGCCTGTTCCATGACCTGTGCCATGTCTGTACCATGACCTGTGCCATGCCTATACCATCACCTGTGCCCTGACCCATTCCATGCCCTTACCATGACCTGTGCAATGCCTATACTATTACCTGCGCCATCTCCTGTACCATGCCCGCAGCCCCTGTTTTGTGTCTTGTAGTGGTCCAGTTGGGTCCAGTAGCTGCTGCATTTCCCACTCTAGGCTTACACTCGAGTCAATAAGTTTTCCCACTTTTTTGTGGTAAAATTAGGGGTCTCGGCTTATATTCGGGTCGGCTTATACTCGAGTATTTGCGGTAGCTTAGTTGCCCTTCTTTTGACTCTTTTTTCAGTTCCAGCACATCCTTTCTGAGGATTGGAGACAAGAACTGGCCAGAATACTCCAGATGTCACTGGACCATAGTTTTATAAAGTGGCAGGATTATAGTTTTTATCTCTGGAATCTATCCCCTTCCTAATGCATGCTAATATTCTGCCGGCTTTGGCAGCTGCAGCTTGAGATTGCATGCTATTGCTTAGTCTATCTTCTACTAAGACTCCCAGATCTTTCTCCATGTTTGATTCCCCCAGAGGTACCCCCCCAAAGCGTATTTTGCCTTTATGATTTTAGTCCCTAAGTGCAATACCTTACATTTCTCCACATTAAACCTCATTTGCCATGTAGTTGCCCACTCTGTTATTTTGTTCAGGTCGTTCTGTAAGATTTCTGCATCATTATGTGAAGTTATTGCCCTGCTTAATTTTGTGTCATCTGCAAAAACTGAGATTGAGCTAGTGATCCCATCCTCAATGCTATTTATGAATAAATTGAACAAAATTGGTCCAGGACTAAGCATTAGGGGAACCCCACTTTATACTCCAGACCAGTCTGAGTACGAGTTATTTATTATCACCCTTTGGACATGCCCCTTTAACCAGTTTTCTACCCAAGAGCAAACCTTGTGGTCTAAGCCTGAAGACCTTATTTTGTAAATTAATTATTTGTGGGGGACTGTATCGAATGCCTTAGCAAAAACCAGATACACCACATCCACAGGTCTCTCGCTTTCTAGCTCACAGCTCACCTCCTCGTAGTATGTTAACAGATTAGTCTGACAAGAACGTCCTTTTGAAAACCTGTGCTGATTACTGCTGATGATACTGTTGACTTTAGCAAATTCTTGGATATAGTCCCTTATCATCCCTTCCAGTAATTTACATACTATTGACGTCAGGCTGACCGGCCTATAATTGCCCAGGATATGCCTCTGCCCTTTTTTTGAATATTGGTATCACGTTAGCTTTCCTCCATTCACCTGGTCCAGGTCCTTCAAAATACTATCTGCAAAGATCAGGAACAGTGGTCTAGATATAACCTTACTGAGTTCTTTGAGTACTCTCAGATGCATGCCATCCGGTCCTGGTGATTTATTTGTGTTAATGGTATCAAGCCTTTTCATGATTTCACCCTCTGTTAGCCATAGCGGCATGTCCTGTGAAGTACTGCTAACCATACAGTCATGGTCAGTATACCCCTCCTTTTCCTGTGTAAAGACTGAGGAGAAGAAAGCATTTAGCACAGTTGCCTTCTCTGTGTCCTCTGTATTCATCCTCCCATCCTCGTTAATTATGTGTGCAACTTGCTCTGACCTCGTTTTTTTGCTCTTGATATATTTAAAGAATTTCTTAGGGTTCCTTTTACTTTCTTCTGCTATATGTCTCTCAAAATCGATTTTAGCCTTCTTGATTTCGTATTTGCATTTCTTATTCAATTCCTTGTATTGGTGGAAAGCCCCCTCCGATTTATATCTCTTAAAGGCCATTTTTCCCCTAATCAGTTTTTTTACATTACGGTTTAGCCACCCTGGTTTGGCCTTGGCTCTTCTAAATTTGTTTCCCATAGGAATGCACTGTGCGTTCAATTGCATTGTTTTCATAATTCCTAGGCTCAAGTGCATTTTTTAAAAGTCCTGCATGCTATTTTTTTGATGCATGTTTGGTGCTGTAAAAAACTGCACCAAAACACACCTCAACATTTAAATAAATGGAAAACATATCAAATACACAGCAAAAATGCATGGAGTCACATGTCCTTTTTTCACACATTCGAAACACACTGAAAATGTAGCAAAAATGCATATGCATTAATACTGTGTTTTTGCAACGAAGCAGTGTGAAAGCAGCCTAAAAAAGCAACTGACAGGTGTGAAGAGGTCCATAGGATTGAAAGGGATGCATTATGCATTTTTGCAACAGAGCAGTGTGAAAGCAGCCAAAAAGGCAACTAAAACACAACTGAACAGTGTGAAGAGTTCCATAGAATTTAAAGGGATGCATTTTACATGCATTTGTCGTCCACTTTTTTTAACTGAAAAACTGATCAGTGTGAAAGGCTCCTTAAAGGTAACACATGTTTTCAAAAACACAGAAAACACAGTTATAATTAAATTTATTTGGGTGTCCACTGTTGACAATGGAGTGAATTTAGAGGAATCTATAGTGAAATTGCAATAAAAAGTCTCTTCATATATGCTAAGAACATAATGTAAACATAAATATACTGCAAACTGGCACATGCTAAAATAACTCCTTTTTTTTAGCAATTTGTTTTTTTGTGGCCACGTACTATAGCTGGCTTCTGTGTTCTTCACCTAAAGCAGCCCCCTTTCCCATAAGACAAGCAGGCCCATCGGTACTCGTTTGCCCCCAAGGCTTGAACACAATGCTATAGCGCCTGGCAATCATGCTGGGGCAGGAGCAAACAGGTCCTTGCTGTTGGCAGATGGGCAGAGTGGTTCAACGACAGTCCAGATACAAGGCAGGCAAGGTTGAGAATAGTCAGGGTCGAATTTGTAGTTAAAAGGCAGGCACAATTCCAAGCATATTTGATATCCAATCTGAGGGCATCAACAAGGGAATCAGAACTAGCAGACAGGGTAGACAAACAGGGAGCTTGTAGCACGTGTTAAACACAATATTACAACCATTAGACTGCAGGCTTGGCTGGCATAAATCAGTTTTGGTTTCCTTCTAGAAACTGGCTACATTAATCATCTTGCAGGTAGACAGACAGACAAGGAGAATGCCACAGCCAAAAACCAGGATACTGGAATGGTGGAGCAGGAGCTCTACACACGTCTGACAATTGAGATAAAGTTGCACGTCCCTCAAAATCATCTCTAACCCAAACCCCAAACTCCCACTTTTTTGTACTCTAATGAGCTTCAGTCTGAGTCATTCCCCACCCTGCATTGCAGGGGGGGGGGGGGGAGTTTGACCCAGTACAAAAAAGTGGGGTTCATACTTTGGATTAGAGTTGGCTTCAGAGGACTCCCAAGCTCACTTCTAGCAGAAGAGACAACAATGGGGGTGGCAGCAAAGGGGAGCACAGACATTTTAATGCTGGAAAAGAATACACTGAGAGGTATGACACACGTTTGGAATTCATGTAATTAGGACAAAATGTATGGTTAAAAATTAATCGGTGCTATGACTAAAGGAAAAGCAAATCTTTATTTTGAAAAAAACATATATATATATATATATTTTTTTTTTGTTGCTACATAAAGTTGTTCCAAAGGTATTAAAAAAATCAAGCTACATTCTATAAAATGGCAAAATTTGCTCTGATCACCAAGTTGTAAAATAGCCCAGGTCAGAAAGAGATTAAAGCATATCAATGGAGTGTCTGGTAGAATTTGATGGTTTGTCTGATGACCCTGGACCCTTCTCCAAAGATCATCAATGTAACAAGGCAATTCTGCAATAGGAATGGGTGGAGTAAATTTGACAAACTGTTTGTTTTAATAAAGCAACCAGCATTTTGTGACTAACTGAATTACTATCAGCAATACATGTCAGGGTGTGTATTTATATTTCCTTGTAAACCCCTACTGACACTGCCTCGAAATTAAACTGGTGCATAGTAAGAGGTTTTTATATCCACTTACTTGGTGATTGCAAAAGCAGTGAGACTGTTCCAATTTAAAGAACTCTGTTGATTATTACTATATTCAAACTGGACACAGCTTTTCTAGACGACCATCTTTATATTACAGTATGGAAGCAAACCATAGGTAACAGCAGGAGATAGACTGCTATTGTCTATAAAAATGGACTATAATGGCACAGTGTAGGAGGCCATTAAGAAAATTAAAAAAATATAAATTCTTTATTTATACAATATTAAAAGCACAAATAATGCAGTGAGAATAGTCAAACACACCCCTAGAATTAGGGTTTAAAACCTTTACATCCTATACTCAATTTAGACTACAATAATGGTAGTTCCATCCGCATAAGATGAACTTCTTGAATGCCTATAGGGTCAATGCATTTTGCAAAGCAATTGGCTTTTTCAGGACCCCCATATCCAAGAGGATTAACTATATAGAACAACAAATATATTAGTACATTATATACATTTTAAGGAAATACATATTCACATATTAAGGTAAAAACCATTTGCATGTTCATACCGTGGATGCTATGCAACGAAACGCCCACCCATCAAAGCCCAGTGGATACACCTTTTTCCCATGATAACTCTTACAGGAGTGAATTTCCCTTCCTAGGGGAAGATTTCCTCTCACTTCCTGTTGTCTCCCTCCGTTTGTAAGTAGGAGTCATTTGTAAGTCAAATGTTTGTAACCCGGGAACTGCCTGTAATATAAGAATACCTGAATAACAATTCAGTATCAAGCGATAATGGATACTAAATTCTGGAATCACACTTACATTGAAGAAATATAACCTGCAGGGATATTTACTGCAAGAATGGTGAGACAGATAAATTGTTGAATCAGTGTGAGGGATGTGTGTATACACAAATAGCCCAAGGGAGGAGATTCTACAAATCAAATAGGCAAAATGTATATACTAGTGTAATATCTAATATTAAAATCTTGCCAATGCTAGAGAGAAGCACAAATCAAGATGTAAAAACCAGGGGTCCTATATTCACACATATAAATAATCCCACAAACTGCAAAAAGGGCCCACCAATAAAGCAATTGGGTTCAGAACAATCAGCTGTCCACAACAAGGTTTACCACCAGTCCATCACTTAGGCAAGGTGCATCTACAATTACAATAGCATTCCAATATAAAATACCAGGAAGAACAGGCCACAGGAACTAAAGTATTACAGATATACCTTGTACAGGTATAGCATGTCAGCTACTCTCCACATTTCCAGACAGCAAGACCTGCCAGGCACACAAGCATCACGCCCAGCTGACTGAGACCTGGCCTCAAATACCCCTGCCTCATTGGTATTTAGTTTTACCAACATAGAATGCACCACACACACAGAGCATTACGGTGCCTTTGCGAAAGTATTCGGCCCCCTTGAACTTTGCGACCTTTTGCCACATTTCAGGCTTCAAACATAACGATATAAAACTGTAATAATTGCGAAGAATCAACAACAAGTGGGACACAATCATGAAGTGGAATGAAATTTATTGGATATTTCAAACTTTGTTAACAAATAAAAAACTGACAAATTGGGCGTGCAAAATTATTCAGCCCCTTTACTTTCAGTGCAGCAAACTCTCTCCAGAAGTTCAGTGAGGATCTCTGAATGATCCAATGTTGACCTAATTGACTACTGATGATAAATAGAATCCACCTGTGTGTAATCAAGTCTCCGTATAAATGCACCTGCACTGTGATAGCCTCAGAGGTCCGTTTAAAGCTCAGAGAGCATCATGAAGAACAAGGAACACACCAGATACTGTTGGGGAGAAGTTTAAAGCCGGATTTGGATACAAAAAGATTTCCCAAGCTTTAAAAATCCCAAGGAGCACCGTGCAAGCGATAATATTGAAATGGAAGGAGTATCAGACCACTGCAAATCTACGAAGACCTGGCCGTCCCTCTAAACTTTCAGCTCATACAAAGAGAAGACTGATCAGAGATGCAGCCAAGAGGCCCATGATGATCACTCTGGATGAACTGCAGAGATCTACAGCTGAGGTGGGAGACTCTGTCCATAGGACAACAATCAGTCGTATACTGCAGAAATCTGGCCTTTATGGAAGAGTGGCAAGAAGAAAGCCATTTCTTAAAGATATCCATAAAAAGTTTTGTTTAAAGTTTACCACAAGCCACCCGGGAGACACACCAAACATGTGGAAGAAGGTGCTCTGGTCAGATGAAATCAAAATCAAACTTTTTGGCAACAATTCAAAACGTTATGTTTGACGTAAAAGCAACACAGCTCATCACCCTGAACACACCATCCCCACTGTCAAACATGGTGGTGGCAGCATCATGGTTTGGGCCTGCTTTTCTTGGTTAAAATTGATGGGAAGATGGATGGAGCCAAATACAGGACCATTCTGGAAGAAAACCTGATGGAGTCTGCAAAAGACCTGAGACTGGGACGGAGATTTGTCTTCCAACAAGACAATGATCCAAAACATAAAGCAAAATCTACAATGGAATGGTTCACAAATAAACATATCCAGGTGTTAGAATGGCCAAGTCAAAGTCCAGACCTGAATCCAATCGAGAATCTGTGGAAAGAACTGAAAACTGCTGTTCACAAACGCTCTCCATCCAACCTCACTGAGCTCGAGCTGTTTTGCAAGGAGGAATGGGCAAAAATTTCAGTCTCTCGATGTGCAAAACTGATAGAGACATACCCCAAGCGACTTACAGCTGTAATCACAGCAAAAGGTGGCACTACAAAGTATTAACTTAAAGGGGCTGAATAATTTTGCACGCCCAATTTTTCAGTTTTTTATTTGTTAACAAAGTTTGAAATATCCAATAAATTTAGTTCCACTTCATGATTGTGTCCCACTTGTTGTTGATTCTTTACAAAAAATTACAGTTTTATATCTTTATGTTTGAAGCCTGAAATGTGGCAAAAGGTGGCAAAGTTCAAGGGGGCCGAATACTTTCGCAAGGCACTGTATATACACTATTCCTGTAGTGAGACAATCTACATGATATTTGATCAAATGGAAAGAACCATTGTGTAGGTACAATGAATTGATTAACAGATATCCAACCACAAAAATTGCATGTACCACACTGTCACATGCCCATGGGTGATAATGTAGGTCCATCAGATGGGACACCGCAAAATGACTTGCAGTGACCCAATCTCTAATAGACCTAGCTTGTTTAAAAGTAATTTCCGGTGTATCTCTCAAATACTTTCATAGAATTTAACCATTTGTAAGCAAGTACCAGTGCTTATGCAAAATTTGCCCAAATTCATGGTGTTGTCGGGTGTATGTGGTAATGACTCAAACTGAGTCAGATTTAGTCTTTCTCTTGGGCTTAAACAGTAGTTCATACAAAAGAAAGAAAAAGCCGACATCCGCCTCTCCCCCCCCCCCCCCTGTTTGTGTAATGGGTGGGACAAAAAAATAAAAAATGTCCCCATTGCTTTGGAAAATATACAATCACATTAAATGAAATATGTATTAGTTTGTATCCTAGGCTTAATGCATAGTGTTCACTTGATGCATGGCCTGCCTATTCATATGTGATACTAGGCCTTTATGCTGGATTGAATACCCACAATATTGGAAGAATATAACAGAGGCATCATGGAGGGAAGACACCCACTTACCCCATATGCTCTCTCATATATGGAGGGGGGGTTCCTATGGGTGTCATCTTGGCGTTCAACCTGCTCATCTACATGTTGTGATGTTCCGGTGGGTATCCCCCATATTGCTATGGCCACCACTGGGCTGTCTCCTAGTGTGTGCGGTGTGGTGACTTCTGGGACCAATATCCTCTAAGACACATTTCAATTCAAAACATTAATAATGTCCCCCTGGGGCAGTTCTGTAGGTTGAGACGTACATGCACAAAACTTGACGACTTTGAGGAACAAAGCCAGACTTTGATCAAAAGATTCCAACAACAGGGATACAATGATCAATGCATCCGCACAGACTACGAGAGGTGCAATGCATCCGCACAGACTACGAGAGGTATAAGCAGGAGTACCTAGACGGGAAACCCACAAAGAGAGATAAACCAAGTAACGAGGGAAAAGCGAGAGTGGATTACCAGGTGGCTTTTTGTACTAAGTACAATCAGAAAGCATTCTCTATCAAAAAGATCTTGGAGAGACATTGGGGTATCTTTGAGAAGGATCCATTACTATCAGGGTCTATTGCAAATAAACCCAAGATCATTTATCGGAGACCCAAAGATCTCAAGAGCTACATAGCCCCAAGTCGAGTTAAACCCATCAGGACGCATCTAGCCCCAATGTGGAGAGCAGTCTTCGATCAGAAGGGCAATATTAGGTGTGGAGTGTGGATATCCCTTGAAAAAGTCACGTGGGTAGTGACGCAACGCGCGTCGGGAAGAGCCGGGTGACGTCACCTCCGTGTTTACGGCCGTAGCCGGAGGTTCTACAGTGTATTGCTTTTGCTCGTTTGTTGCTATTTGATTGTAAGTGTATCTTTTATTGTAATTAAACTGGTTTTGAAGTTACTGCACCATGAGCGTCTCATTTTATATCCTATGAGGCGGAACGGCTTGGAGTGAGCATATTGTGCAGCTGAAGATCGTTACTGGATTGGGAGATCGATGTACTGTGAACATCAGTGATTACATGCCTGCAAGAGAGGAGAGAGGTCGGAAGCCCAGTTCAAAGGAAAGCAATTGGCTTGTTTGGATTACACACATGTGCAGATAGTGTGTATGGGAGGTAAGCGGCCACTACACACCTGTTTGTTGGAGATTGGATCGATATCCAGATTATTGATGTTATATTTTACGATTGGTTGATCCTTTGAAGATTTATTTCATTCATCTTTGATTGTATATTGGACACTGTGGGATTTTCTCAGACACTTATATTTTTATACACAACTTTTTTTATGAATTGTTTTATGAAATATTTTCAGGAATTTTTTCATCACATATCGGTCATCAACGATTACATTGATCATCACCCTTTTTCATCTATTGCATTGATTTTGTGATTGCATTATATATATATATTTTTTTGAGGACTTTATTTATGCACAGTCTTTTCAGAGTCATCCACTGAAGATCTTTTGTGTATAGGCTCGCTTTTACAGTTTTACATTGAGGATTGATTTTACTTCGAAATTTTTGCATCAGGTTTTATCATATAGAGCACTATCCACAGTGGTGGACATCGTTATTGTCACAGAGTGTATCACATGTATTTATGATTTGAATTAGCGCCGATTTTTCACACCATACAAGTCCACAGGGACAGGTTTATCCTATCAAACAGTGTATCAACTGTGCCACGGAATTTGTGGTTTATTGCCTGGTCCGCCCCTCCGGTCTTCTGTACGTTGGCCGTACCTCACATACATTTAGAAAGCAGTTCGGCGAACATAAAAGGAATACCCTTAAAGGATTTGGCAAACATTCCCTCTCTTGCCACTACTGGGACGTGCATGACAAAAACCTATGGGCCTAAAAGCTTTTGGCATTGAATCCATCACAGGCTTCACGGATGCTGGTCTAAGATTCCAGAAACTGGAACAGGAGTAGTGCAAGATAAGCACTGCATTGAATAGCATGATTGTGTCTTTGAATTTGACAATTGATTTACAGTGCTACAATTGTGGTAAAAAACACACATACAGACAGTACAAAAAAAAAAAGGATGATGCACCCCAATATTTTATAGGAGGTGGTTTCCCAAAATTAATCTAAATACAGTGAAGTAAATAGGTCCAAAATAACGGGTGCCAATAATAAAACATATATGGAAGCACAACCTCCAAGGATATTTAATCCTCGTTTTACGGCCGCTTCTCATAAGTCAATTACCCTAATTCACAAACCTGTATTATGTCTGCTTTGTATGCATTACAACATGGGTGTTCACTGTAAACTTCCATGACCACACATTACACTTCGAAATCTTTCTATTTCAAACTTTAATAAAGAGCATGACCTCCAAGGATATTCAGTCATCCAGATGTTTTGTGGCTGTAACCACTTCCTCAGAAGGCAAAGGGAAGCATACATCTTTTGGAAATGAAAGCAGAAAATGATTAAAGTACAACTATCATAATCAATACAACAAAAGCATAACAGGTTTAGCATAGGCGAACACCAGGGGCTTACCCACAATAGCAGAGTGTAAGAAAAAGAGGGCAGACCAGGAACCTAGAATAATCGAACCCCCTGGGGCAGGCACAGAGTGAACATAAAGTATATCAGGAAATGAGCTACATTTGTAGAGAGAATCCTAAAGGTACAACTAGAACAAGCATGAAATACACAAGGTGGACTGCTAGTTATAGCAATACTGTAATCCTAAAATCATATAGACAGATCCCAACCTAATCCCAGTATAGAGGATATCAGTATATGCTTAGTAAAAACATCCCAGAAGATAAACCAAACTTGCTTTAACCGCTTGCCGACCGCCGCAAGTAAATTTACTGCGGCGGTCAGCCCCTGCCAGGCAGAGTGACGTTAATTAACGTCACTAGCCTGGGAGGGTCTGGGGAGCGAGCGCGCGCCGCCGGAGGTGCGCTCCCGCTCCCGCGCAGTCACGGACCCCCCCGCGCGTGTGACCGGCGGACCCGATGTCCGCCGCTCACTCGGCGATCGTCGGGGGAGAGGGAGAATGTCAGGCAGCTAGTGTAAACAAGCTGCCTGTCATTCTCCTCGGTGTTAAAACACTGATCAGACAGATCTACTATGTAGATCTGTTGATCAGTGTCCTTTCACCTCAAGCCACAGCCAATCACAGTAGAAAGCACGCCCCTAGGGACACACACAGCCCCTCCCTCCCAAATAAAGTTAACCCCTTCACTACCAGTGTATTTTTACAGTAACAGTGCATATATATAGCACTGATTACTGTAGAAATGTCACTGGTAACCCCAAAAGTGTCAAAAATTTCAGTCAAGGGTCCGATCTGTCCGCCGCAATGTCGCAGTACCGCAAAAAAAATCGCAGATCGCCGCCATTACGCGTTAAAAAAAAAACAACAAAAATGACAAAAATCTTTCCCTTTGTTAGTAAACGCGATAACTTTTGCGCAAACCAATAAAAATACGCTTTTTGCGATTTTTTTTACCAAACATAGGTAGGATAAAACAAATTGGCCGAAAATGTTAAAAAATTTTGATTTTTACATTTTTTTGGGGGGGAATTTCATATAAAAAAATGTGAAAAATATTGTTATTTTTGCAAAATTTACGCTCTTTTTTTGTTTATAGCGCAAAAAGTAAAAATCGCACAGGTGATCAAATACCACCAAAAGAAAGCTCTGTTTGTGGGAATAAAAGGATGTCAAATTTGTTTAGGTACAGCGTTGCACGACTGCGCAATTGTCCGTTAAAGTCACGCAGTGCCGAATCGCAAAATACCCCCTGGTTGTTTAGCAGGAAAATCCTCCGGGGCTTAAGTGGTTAAACTTGACCCACTGACACAAAGGGGGGAGATTTACTAAAACTTATGCCCACAGAATCTGGTGCAGCTGTGCATAGTAACCAATCAGCATCAAACTTCAGCTTGTTCAATTAAGCTTTGAAAATGAAACCTCAAAAATGATGGGTAATATGCACAGCTGCACCAGATTCTGTGTGCAAAAGCTTAGCAAATCTCCCCTAGCATGTCTGAAAGAATAGACTAGCGCTGCAATCCCAAGGGACTCAAATCAACAAACACAGTTACATAGTTTTATAGCTTAACTGTCCTTAGATGTGGTGGCTGCATTCCTTTTCATTTTTTAGGATTCTTCCTTTATTTTCATTCTATGATCTGGTGAATAACCCGCTTCCTGTCCTAGGGGGGCTACGCTCGCTCTTCCACTGTATCTATGGTGGAGCCACCCTTGGACAGCAGAAATGTCACCCTGTGGAGAAGGTAGTGTTAGATGGACTAGTAGTTTTAGATGGGCTTTTACATGAGAGAATAAGACATTAAAGCCTAATACACACTATCCGTTTTTTTTTTTTTTTCGTTCAACCCAGAGGGCTAAACAAAAAATAAAAACAGAAGTGCTCGGGAGGAGCCACTGTAGTAACTATGAGATGTTAGTACTGTTATCTACTCTGCTGTTCTATTGCTTTCTGACAGGGGGACACCTCCCACCCCGCCAGAACACACCGGTCAGTGCTCTCAGCCATTGGCTGAGAGAGCTGATCGGATGCCGAATGGCAGACCTTTTCCAGGCATGCCACTTCTGGACCAGCTGCCGTACACATGGGCCAAATGACGGCTGGTTATTATTTACCTGATATTCAGCCCATGTATATGCCCCCAAAGAACTCTAGATAACACTTTCTAAGCAGTTCCGAAAACAGTTTTATTTTACTTTGTGATAAAGGTTTTACATACAGAAAACAAAAACAAATCTGACAATTGTAAGCCCCCCTGTCAGTGTTAAATAATTTGTCTCTGCCCTGTAGCTGCCACTTTTTCCACACAGCTTGATCTGATAACCAATTTATGTTAAAAAAATGGCAGGGTGGTGGATGAGTATTTCCGAAGTGACGTTTATATTCAATCAGAGTGGCTCTGCACCTTCATGACATCGATTGCAAATGGAAACACTTCTTATATTTACACCTAAGAGTCCTATTCATCAAAGGAGGGGGGGGGGGATAAGGATGTGTGGACGAAAAGGATCAGTATCAGATTCATAGTGGGGTCATTTAACCCCTTCAACCCCTTCCTCTCCCATACACCTCATCTCCATGCTGTGCCCTTTATATTAGAGGCAGAACTTTTTTATTCATTTTGGATAGAGCAAGGGAAGATTATAACCCCTGCCAGATCTGTTTTCAGCTATCTGTGTCCCATTGGGTAGATTTGCCTTCACTTCCTGTCCCATAGCCCAACACCAGGTCACCCCCCCCCCCCCCCAATTGAAAGATTTATTTAAAGACACCCCAATATTTGGGGGATTTCTTTTACTTTCACTTTTAATGATAATGGTAAACAGGACAAACAGAGAGGATGAATCTCCTTAACGGGGGCACAGACAGCAATAAATACTGACAGGGGTTCTAACCCCTCTTTACTCTATCAAATATGAAAAAGTTTTGCCTGTAGTTATACTTTAACCACTTGACCTCCTGAAGAATTACCCCCCTTCCGTACCAGGTCACTTTTTGCAATATGGCACTGCATTTAACTGACAGTTGTGTGACCGTGCGATGCTGTACCCAAATAAAATTGATGTCCTTTTTTTTTCCCACAAATAGATCTTTCTTTTGGTGGTATTTGATCACCTCTGTATTTTGTACTTTTTACGCTGTAAACCAGGAAAACTGTAAATTTTGAAAAAAAAAAAAAACAATATTTTTAACTTTTAGCTATAAAACATATTCAGTAATCTAATCTAATCTAATCTAAAAAAAATCTAATTTCTTCATCAATTTAGGCTAATATGTATTCTGCTTCATATTTTTGGTTAAAAAAAAAAAAAAATCCCAATAATCATATATTGGTCGGTTTGTACAAAAGTTATAGCGTCTACAAACTATGGGATATTTTTATTTATGTTTATTTACTTATTTTTTTACTACTATTGGTGGCAATCAGCGGGGCTGCAATATTGGGGTAGACAATTTAAACACTTAGGGGTTTATTTACTAAAGCTAGAGAAGGCAAAATTAGTCACAATTCTGCATTTTGGGAACCAGTGACATTAGTATAGTGATCAGTGCTAAAAAAAATGCACTGTCACTGTAATAATGACACTGGCTGGGAAGGGGGTTAACATCAAGGGCAATTAAAGGGTTAAATGTGTGCCTAGCCTGTGTTTCTCTAAACTGTGGGAGGTGCTTTTACTAGGGGAAGGCATGCATTCATGTCCCTGCTTTGCAGGAACACAGGATCCATGCCTTCCCTAGTAGTGAACAACTGGTGGGTGCTGGCAAACATCAAGTCCACGGTAACCGCCGCTGGGCTTTTACTGTGTGTGGTCACAGCGGGAGCGAGCTGCCCACAGTGCACATGCGCGTGGCCTACCTAGTTGAGCCGAATCACGTATATATACGTGATCTGGCGCACAGGTGCTGCCCTGTAGCAGTCAAACTGCTATGGGGTAGACCTGAAATGGTTTACTCCTTTACCTTCTTTACCCAGAACATTACCCCCTATGTCTATCTTCCCACTGTATATGATCTGTACAATACCTTTTCACTTTCTCCCCCTCACTCTGTGTATGATGTATATAAATATATATTAATGGGGAGCTGTACCTGGTACACTAAGCTCCATTTTTTTTTCATAAAAAAAACAATGATTTAATAAATTGTCATGGTCTTACCTTCTTGCTGTTCTCCTTCGTTTGACATGTGCTGGCGGCCATCTTGGTTTCTGGGTTTCTTGTAGCCTCCCACTCTGCGGCTCCTCCTTCCCACTGGGAGGAGCTGGATGCCTAGCTCATATATATAGGAGGTCTGTGGCTTCAGTTCCTTGCTTGGTCCTCCTGTGTTCACTGCTTCTAAGACTCCTGCTGCTTCTGGTTCCTGATCCTGGCTTCGTCTGATTACCCTGCTGGTTCCTGATCCTGGCTTCGTCTGACTACCCTGCTGGTTCCTGATCCTGGCTTCGTCTGACTACCCTCCTGGCTCCTGACCTCTGGCTTCGCAAAGACTCTGCTTCGGTTTTGCCATCCGTTTGGACTTTTGCTTTACAGCTTGATTTTCAATAAAGCCTTCTTATTTTCACTTATCTGTTGTTGTACGTCAGGTTCATGGTTCCGTGACATTAGGACCAAGCCATGAATTCCGACGGTACAGGGCCATCCTCGCTACCCACGCTGGTTGCCAGACTTGATCAGCAGGATCACCTGTTGGGTCAGTTCGCCGTGGCGTTGCAAATCCTGCTTGAACGCACGGCTCATTTCGCTCCCGTTGCCGATGGGTCGGTTGTCGCTCCTGGGCCCGCTCCTACTGCCGCTCCGGTTGTTGCGCCAGAGTCTACCCCGACACCTGTTGTTGCGCCTGCGGTGTTTCGGGGTATGACCGGTTCTGCCCCCCTTCCACAGCGCTTTGGGGGAGAGCCAACTCAGTGCCGAGGTTTCCTTAACCAGGTGGGCATTTATTTCGAGCCACATGCCTTTCCTACTGAGAGATCAAAGGTGGGCTTCTTAATTTCGCTGCTCTCGGACAAGGCCTTGGCCTGGGCCAGCCCTTTATGGGAGAACAACAATCCGGTGGTTGCCGAGTTTTCCGGTTTTGTTGCTTCTCTTCGGAGGGTATTCGATGTGCCGGCTCGTGCTGCCTCTGCTGCGAAGCTCCTTATGTCCATCAGACAGGGTTCACGATCCGTAGCTGAATACGCCATTGAGTTTCGTACCCTGGCAGCAGAGGTGGGCTGGAATAATGAGGCTCTGGTCGCTGCTTTCTCTCATGGTCTCTCGGATGTCTTGAAGGATGAGGTTGCAGCTAAGGACCTACCAGTGGAGCTCGAGTCTCTTATTTCTTTCCTGATTTTGATTGACACCAGACTCAGGGAGAGACCTTCCTTTAAGGAGAGTCTGCGGAGGCCTCCTAACAGATTGGCGCCTACCTTTGCTGTCCCACCCGTGCCTCCCTCTCCTCCCACGCCTCCTGGGGATGACTTGGCTGGGGATGAACCCATGCAGCTGGGCTTTGCTCGCCTGTCCGAGGGGGAGAGGGTACTCCGGAGACGCGAGGGCCGATGCATGTACTGTGGTCTCGGTGGGCATTTTCGGTTGGCATGTCTGAACGTCCGGGAAACGCTCGCACCTGAGATCCTGTCGGGGGCAGATCTTGGGTGGAGTCTCCTCGTCCCCGGTTTCCCGTGTTGACAAACCACTGATCACTGTTGTCCTCTCCTGGGTCGGGGGCTCAGTGACGACCCAGGCGTTGGTGGACTCTGGTGCTGGTGGTTTGTTCATTGATAGTGTGTTCGCTGCCGCCAATTCCATTCCTCTGCAGGCCCGAGGTTCTCCACTGGCTCTTGAGGCGATAGACGGCAGACCCCTTCTGCCGCCACACGTGACTCATGAGACCCTTCCAGTGGGGATAGCCATTGGTGCCGTTCACAGAGAGTCGGTCTGCTTCCAGGTTATTTCGTCTCCACACTACTCGGTGGTCTTGGGGTACCCCTGGCTCCAGAAGCATAATCCGACTTTCAATTGGAGATCGGCCGAGATCCTCTCGTGGTCACCACAGTGTGGGGCTAGTTGCATCCATGGGCCTGTCAAGTTGCTGTGTACTTCCTCGGACTCTCTGTTGCCTCCTGAATACGAGGAGTACCGGGATGTATTCGATAAGGTGCGCGCGGTTGCCCTACCTCCGCACCGCCCATACGATTGTGCCATCGAGTTACAACCTGGTGCCGTTCCTCCTCGTGGCAAGGTCTATCCACTGTCGGTAGTGGAGAATGAGGCCATGGAGGAGTACGTGAAGGAGGCGCTTTCACGCGGACACATTCGCAAATCCTCGTCCCCGGCAGGGGCTGGATTTTTCTTTGTGAAAAAGAAGGGCGGTGAGTTGAGGCCTTGCATCGATTACAGGGGTCTCAATCGCATCACGATCAAGAACGCTTACCCGATACCCTTGATTTCCGAGCTGTTCGATCGCCTTAAAGGGGCCACGGTCTTTACCAAACTCGACCTGAGGGCGGCATATAACCTCGTAAGGATCAAGGCGGGCGATGAGTGGAAGACCGCGTTTAACACCAGGACCGGTCATTATGAATCCTTGGTTATGCCCTTTGGGTTGTGCAATGCGCCCGCAGTCTTTCAGGAATTCATCAACGATGTTTTCCGTGACCTGTTGCAGCAGTGTGTGGTGGTCTATTTGGATGACATCTTGGTATATTCTGAATCCATGGAGACCCACATTCTGGATGTCAGACGAGTGTTGCAACGGTTACGAGAGAACAAGCTGTTCGGTAAGCTTGAGAAATGCGAATTTCACCGATCCCAGGTAACCTTCTTAGGTTACATCATTTCCGCTGAGGGGTTCTCCATGGATCCTGAGAAGGTTTCGGCTGTCTTACAGTGGCCCCAGCCCAGTGGTCTTCGCTCCCTGCAGCGCTTTTTGGGCTTCGCCAATTATTATCGGAAGTTCATCAGGGACTTTTCCATGCTAGCCAAGCCTCTCACGGATCTGACCAGGAAGGGCAGTAATTCCCAGGTCTGGCCGCTCGAGGCCATCCGAGCTTTTGAGGCTCTAAAGTCCGCCTTTGTGTCGGCTCCGATTCTGTCGCATCCCAACCCTGGGTTGCCCTTTGTCCTCGAGGTGGACGCGTCTGAGACGGGAGTAGGCGCCCTTCTGTCTCAGCGTAGAACACCAGAGGGTCCTCTGCTTCCTTGTGGGTTTTACTCCCGGAAACTGTCTTCCGCGGAGTGCAACTATCAGATTGGTGACAGGGAGTTATTGGCCATCGTGCAGGCCCTTAAAGAATGGAGGCACTTGCTCGAGGGTTCGGTGGTTCCGGTCCTCATCCTGACGGACCACAAGAATCTGACCTACCTTTCTGAGGCCAAGAGATTGACACCACGTCAGGCCATATGGGCTCTGTTCTTGTCACGTTTTAATTACGTGGTCTCCTACCTACCCGGTTCCAAGAACATCAGGGCGGATGCCTTATCACGGCAGTACTCCGACCTGTCCAGGGAGGAGTCGATTCCGACTTCGGTCATACCTCCGAATCAGATCCTGGCCGCCATTCGCACCAGCCTGACCTCTCCCCTGGGTGAGCAGATTTTGGCGGCTCAATCTGGTGCTCCCTCTGGGAGACCCAACGGCAGATGTTTTGTGCCTGAGGAGTTGCGCACTCGGTTGTTGCGAACCTACCATAACTCCAAGACTGCGGGGCATCCTGGAAAGAATCAGCTGTCCTGGGCTGTTTCACGTCTGTTCTGGTGGCCTTCCCTACGTTCCGACATCGCCGCATATGTAGCGGCATGCTCCGTTTGTGCCCAGAGTAAGTCCCCTTGGCACCTTCCGTTGGGCCTTCTGCAACCCATAGCCACCGGGGAGCGCCCATGGTCACACCTGGGGATGGATTTCATTGTGGACCTCCCTGCATCCCGAGGCCATACGGTCATTCTCATGATTGTGGATCGGTTTTCCAAAATGTGCCACTGTGTTCCTCTCAAGAAGTTACCCTCTGCACAGGAGTTGGCCACGATTTTTGCCAGGGAGGTTTTCCGATTGCACGGTTTGCCCAAGGAGATTGTGTCGGATCGGGGGAGTCAGTTTGTGTCCAGGTTCTGGCGCGCCTTTTGCTCCCAGTTGGGGATTCATCTCTCCTTCTCCTCGGCCTACCACCCTCAGTCCAATGGGGCCGCAGAACGATCCAATCAGGCCTTGGAGCAATTCCTTCGTTGCTATGTCTCCGATCACCAAGACAATTGGGTTGACCTCCTGCCTTGGGCTGAGTTTGCCAGGAACACGGCGGTGAACTCTTCCTCTGGGACGTCTCCCTTCATGGCCAATTATGGGTTCCAACCTGCCGTGTTACCAGAGGTATTCTCTCCCCAGGATATTCCGGCTGTGGAGGATCACCTTTCCGTTCTACGTGCTCTTGGGTACAGATCCAGAAGTCCCTTGAGGTCTCTGCGCAGCGCCAGAGACTCCAGGCTGATCGCAGACGAGCGCCTGCTCCTTCCTACCAGGCCGGAGACCGTGTATGGTTGTCCACCCGCAACCTCAACCTTCGAGTGCCCACTCCCAAGCTGGCGCCTCGCTTTGTTGGTCCCTTCCGAGTGCTTCGCAGGGTAAACCCGGTAGCCTATGCCCTTGCGCTTCCTCCTGGCATGCGGATCTCCAACGTGTTTCATGTCTCCCTGTTGAAGCCACTGGTGTGTAATCGTTTCACTTCCTCGGTTCCTCGGCCTCGTCCGGTCCAAGTGGGCAATCGTGAGGAGTATGAGGTGAGCAATATCCTGGACTCACGCCTGGTCCGCGGTCAGGTGCAGTTTTTGGTTCATTGGCGTGGTTATGGTCCAGAGGAGCGTTCCTGGGTTCCCTCCGCAGATGTCCATGCTCCTGCCTTGCTCCGTGCCTTCCACGCACGCTTCCCTCAGAAACCGTTCTTTACTCCGCGGAGGAGGGGCCCTTGAGGGGGAGGTACTGTCATGGTCTTACCTTCTTGCTGTTCTCCTTCGTTTGACATGTGCTGGCGGCCATCTTGGTTTCTGGGTTTCTTGTAGCCTCCCACTCTGCGGCTTCTCCTTCCCACTGGGAGGAGCTGGATGCCTAGCTCATATATATAGGAGGTCTGTGGCTTCAGTTCCTTGCTTGGTCCTCCTGTGTTCACTGCTTCTAAGACTGCTGCTGCTTCTGGTTCCTGATCCTGGCTTTGTCTGATTACCCTGCTGGTTCCTGATCCTGGCTTCGTCTGACTACCCTGCTGGTTCCTGATCCTGGCTTCGTCTGACTACCCTCCTGGCTCCTGACCTCTGGCTTCGCAAAGACTCTGCTTCGGTTTTGCCATCCGTTTGGACTTTTGCTTTACAGCTTGATTTTCAATAAAGCCTTCCTTTTTTCACTTATCTGTTGTTGTACGTCTGGTTCATGGTTCCGTGACATAAATACTACAAAAATAATGTTCTATGTTTCAAACATATATCGAAAACTTCCTCTGGGTACAGTGCTGCATGACCAGGTAATTGTCAGTCAAACTATCACGGCACAGAAAACTGAAAAATGCCCTGGTAGTAAATGGGGTTATTACAGGCTGGTACTCAAAGTAGTTAAAGAAAGCTGAAAAATAAAAGATTTACCAGCAGAAGTATCAGGTAATACACCTAAGTTACATGGTGGGGGGGCCTCAGAAAATAGAAGACTGCTGTGTTATCCAGTTCACGACCACCCTATAGCAGATTTACTGCAGTGTGCAGAATCACATATACATATTTGAAGCGGTGGACAGTTTCCCTTCTCTATTGGAGCACTCTCTGATGAACTTTTGTTTACTGCACTTTATTTTATTTGATCCATTTGAACATTTGTATGGACTGTGGATTCAATTGTGTTAGCGCTGCACCAATCCCATTTTATATATACATATATGATTCTGCACTTCCACATAGGGGGCGAGCAAATTAGTCACCCGTGATTAGTCACAGCAGAAGCCGATCAGCGGGTGCTGGCCAATGGATGACCACCGGCTCCCACTGATCCTTGAGGAGAGAAACAGGACAGAGCTCTGTCAGCAGGGATGTGATGGTTTTTGTTTCCCTGCAATGCAGGGAATAAAATCCACCACATCCCTTAGTAAAAACAGTACACATATAAATACTGGTTAGGCACACTTTTAACCCTTTGATCACCCTAGATGTTAACCCGTTTCCATCAGTGTCATTAGTACAGTGACAGTGCATATTTTTAGCACTGTATTAGTGTCAGTGGTTCCCGCAAAGTGTCAAAAGTGTCAGTTAGTGTCGGATTGTCTGCCAAAATATCGCAGTCCCAATGAAAGTCACTGATCACCCTCATTACTATTATAAAATAAATAAAAATGACAGTATATATACCATAGTTTGTAGACACTATAACGTTTGTGCAAACCAAGCAATACACGCTTTTTGGGATTTTTTTTACCAAAAATATGTAGCAGAATACACATTGGCCTACATTTATGAAGAAATTTTTTTTTTACATGTTTTTAATTGGATATGTTTTATAACAGAAAGTAAAAATGGATTTTTGTAAAATCTTACCGTAAAATCCTTTTCTCTTAAGCTCATTGACAGACGTAGTCCTCGTTGATTAATAACAACTCGGGTTATACTGCCCTCTACAGGAGTAGGACTAGACAGAAAAGAAAACATTCTGGCCACACCTTAGGGGCAGTCGCAGAGGGTATATCCTCTCTCTCTCTGCTACAGCAAATCAGTTATGTCACAAAGCAGTGTTTAGAGAATTTAACCCAACCCAACTCAAAAACAGAGGGGCGGGTACTACGTCTGTCAATGAGCTTAAGAGAAAAGGATTTTACGGTAAGATTTTACAAAAATCCATTTTTCTCTGTCGCTCATTGACAGACGTAGTCCTCGTTGATTAATAACAACTCGGGACGTCCCAAAGCAGTACCACAAATGAGGGGTGGGAAAATGGAAATCAAAATCCAATCTAGAAGGCCCAACCGGTGCCAACTAGAAGTTTTAAAGGCTCATCAATCACACGATGAGACTCAACTGAAATTCCAACGGAAAAAAACCCTCGAGGTAGACCACCGGTCTCCTCAAATTGCGGCCTGCAAAACCTTGCGGCCAAATGAGGCATCCGCCGATGCCATCACATCAACTTTATAAAATTTCGTAAAGGTATGTACCGACGACCAGGTGGCCGCCTTGCACACCTGGACCACTGACGCCTGATGGCGGTAGGCCCAGGAAGTACTGAGCGCTCGAGTGGAGTGCGCCTTAACAGGGAACGGAGGATTCCGACCCTTAATAGAATAAGCCTGTACCACCGTCTGTCTAATCCATTTGGAGATAGTCGCGGCAGATGCAGGCAACCCCTTTCTGGGGCCATCCGTGATCACAAAAAGTGAATCCGTCTTACGGAACGTTTCCGTAGCCTTCAGGTATACCCTGATTGCCCGAACCACATCCAAGGAATGCAACGCATATTCCCGAGGATGATTGGGCTTAGGACACAAGGAAGGTAGCACAATATCTTCATTCAGATGAAAGTCTGAAACCACCTTAGGAAGAAAGGATGGCTTCGGATGAAGAACTACCTTATCCCTATGAACCACTAGATATGGGGAATGGCATGATAATGCAGCCAGTTCTGACACCCTGCGTGCAGAAGTGATAGCCACCAAGAAGGCCACCTTCTGAGATAATGTAAGCAAGGGAATCTCCCTGATATTTCCAAAGGGAGGTTTCTGCAGAACCGACAAAACCAAATTAAGATCCCAAGGTGGTAAGGGCGCGCGGACTGGCGGAGCCAAGTGCCGCACCCCCTGGATGAAATTCCGCACCAGGGAATGAGTAGCCAAAGGCTTCTGAAAGAAGATTGCTAATGCTGAAACCTGACCCTTGATGGTGCTCAAGGATAGTTTCTGCTCAACCCCCTTTTGCAGAAAAGCCAAGATTCGGGTCACCGAATAGGTACGTGGGGGAAACCCCAAAGATTCACACCACGCAATATAAATAAGTCTTCCATGTGCGATAATAGACTTTGCTGGAAGTCGCTTTCCTTGCTTTAATTAGAGTAGGAATAACTGAAGCTGACAACCCTCTGCCCTTCAGTACCTGGGTCTCAATGGCCAGGCCATTAAAACCAGCGAATGTAAAGCACGATGGAAGATCGGTCCTTGAGACCGCAGATCCTCCCTGAGAGGAGGTCTCCAAGGAGCGTTTGTGACTAGCATGTCCAAGTCGGCCTGACCGGCCTGACGAGGCTAGCCTCAAATTTCCAGGATAACTGGAGTTCCCTCCATCTCTATCCTGCGGAGAAATCTCAGCAGCAACTTGAGAGGGGGGGAAGATGTATAGTAGCTGATACTGCCTTTGTAGGCCGTTCAGCGCGTCTGCTGCGTCCGCTAGAGGAACGCGGCCGCGCGTTACCAACCTCCGCGCCGTCCTGTTGAGCCGATATGCCAACAGATCCACCTCCGGGATGCTCTGATGAAGACACAGATGGTGAAATCCTTGGTGATCGACCTAAGTCATCACCCTGATATTGTCTGACTGGATCCGAACCAGGCTGCCCTAGACCTGCTTGGTCCAGGTAATCCGAAAAAGTCTGATCGCTCTCTGTTCCCACACATTTGTCAGAAACTTGATTCTTATCAGGAGTGATAATTTCTCCTGGTTGAGCATTAGAGACCGAAGTCACCAGACTAGAGGCTCCTTGGTCTGTTTGCTCAACCGGATCCGATTCCTGTAGGGAACTGAGACTAATCTTTGGAAAAGGTAAAGAAAATGATCTGTTCAGGGAACGGTAACTACCGCTCCCTGTAACACCTAAATGTTGGAAGGGAAGAATTGCACCGGTAGCAGTGATCGATACTCGATCTTGTGTCCTGATCGTATGATCTCCTGAACCCCTTAGTCCAAGATTCAGGAAGGCTCTAGCTCTGAATGCCGGTGAAGACGTCCCCCCACCCTCAAGCCGGGTGGGGGCGCCCCTTCAGGCTGTATTAGCCTTAACTTCAGGTTTGGCTGAGTCGGCCTTTTGTTTGCCCGACCAGCGCCTCTTGAACCCTCCTAGAGGGGCTTTGCCTTTCCTGCTCGCCCCAGCGGAGCTAACGAACCCTTTATGAGCGGTAAAGAAAGGTCCACGCTTGTTACGAGGTCCTTTAGCTTTAGCAGCCTGCGGCAAAAAAGTGCTCTTGCCCCCAGTGACATCCTTAATGATCTCATCTAGGGTGGCCCCAAATAGGCGATTCCCCTGACCAGCATTTTAACCACAGCACACGTCTGAGGATTACTGCTGACATAGATGCATGCCCTAACAAGGGGGTGGCATCCAGGGCTGCGTCACAGACGAACTGCAGTCCTTGTATAATTTGTTTCATCAAATCAGATGCTGCCTGGGGGATATCTTTCCCTTTTAGGTCATGGCGTACCAATCTCGCCCATTCCGTTAATGTCTGTGAAACTAAACCAATGACAATCACTGGTCTAAAGGCTGACCCTATCAGGGAAAAAATAGTGCGGGACTCCGCTTCCATCTTCCGATCCACCGGATCCTTAAAGGACGGAGCGTCCTCCAACGGGATAACAGTGGCTTTATTCAGTCTGGAAATAGGTGGATCCACCACTGGTGGTACCGTCCATTTCTTAATGAGGGATTCCTCAAACGGATAGCGTCTAGCAATGCGCTTGGAAACAGCAAAGGTACGTTTTGAATGATCCCATTCCTCTTTAATTTTATTACCAAAACATTTGGGTAAGGGAAAAACCTTCGCCGTCTTGGTAGGTTTACTAGTACCAAAGGGAATTTCCATCTCAGTTGCCTCTGCCGGTAAAACCTCAAGTCTTAAGGTTTCCCGGACCGCCACAACTAGTGCGTCCACCAATGCTTCTTCTTGTGCTATGGCGGAGGCAGGAACGTTCTCCTCACTGTCTGAGGGAACTTTACCTGAGACAGCCCCTGCAGAGGGACCTGCAGCTGCAATGACCCTCTCAGAATCTGAATCTGAAGTATCAGATGACATAGGGGTAGGCGGGGGTCGCTTTCTTGACCCCCGTCCCTGACAGGCCGTCTCCACCCGAGACACCAAAGACTCCAAAACTGCTGTGAATGCATCCATACTCTGTGAACTGGAGGGTCCTGCGGCCACCTCGAGGGAAACAGGTGGGGGTACCTGTGTGGCAGGGTCCATGATTATTCCAGACACTTGCCGGAAAAAATTAATTTGCCAAAAAAAAATAAAACTTTTTTTTTTTTTTTTCAGACCCCCAGCGCCACAGCGCCCCTCAGTGTTACCTGCTTAGGGACCCCTACAGAGCAAGAGAGAGAGAGAGACCCCAAGGCTCACCACTTGATGCTCAGAAGTTTCAATACAACCTGTTCCAGCACTGTCTATTACAGACAGGAAGTCTTTGGCTGGCTTTCCCGGGTAAAAGGAGGCGGCTCCGCCCCTTTGCACGCCTTCCGGCGCCTCCCCTTAGCTCCTCGAAGGTGTTTGGTCACCTCAAACATGGCCGCCCCCATGCTGGAGACATGAGGCTACGCCGGGTAAAAGGAGGCGGCTCCGCCCCTTTACACGTCTTCCGGCGCCTCCCCATAGCTCCTCGAGGTGTTTGGTCACCTCAAACATGGCCGCCCCCATGCTGGAGACACGAGGCTACGCCAATATGGCGGCCTCGTGCGAACTGTAAGACAATGGCGGCGGCCTGTCTCGGATAGCGGCGCTAGCAGCGGCCTGCGGGATGTCTATGTTCGGCCTGGCGGCCTGCGGGAGTATCTCGGCCCCACAACCTTCACCCTGAATGGTGATAAGCCTGGCCGGCGGTATAGGACCCTGGCGGGCCGCATGCGGTCCGTGGGAAGTCGGGAGGCAGCCCTCTGTCCTTCCGAAGTGACCCTTTGCTGGAGGAATGGCGATCTGGACTGCAGTGACTCAGGCACCTCCCCATTAGGCATCGGCCTGTATACACCTCTGACAGGTAGGATACCTTTTACTTCAATAGTAATGCCCCTTATAGTACTGCCACTGACTTCAGTCACCCTTACAGTTTTGCAATGACCTTCGATAGTCAGCTCCCAAACCAAGCCTCCTGGCTTTTGTTCACAAAAAATCACACTCCAATTGGGGGATCTGTGACCTGTTATAGGATAGAGGGGAGACCCATCCTACCATTCCAGAGAGGGGCCCGCGTCCACCACAATCCCGACAGGGGGGGAGGGGGAACATACTACTCACCATACCGGAACCAGGCGGGCGCCCACTCCTGACAGAACCCCTCTCCACCGGGGTGGGGGGGGGCTGTCGACCAATACGGACGCCGTGACTCTGTTGGTTATTGGCGTTCAGGCGAGACGTTTAACTCGCAGGGTCAGTCCCCGTCCAGTGGGACTATGTCGCGGCCGACCCAGCGCGGAGCTATGGCCTGCACGCGCTCGTAGACTGAACTGGGGTGACCACTGGACCTCAACATCCAGCCCGTCGCCCAGTTACAGCGTGCTTGCTTGAAGATCTCACAGGAACACTGGAGAAAAAAAGCTGTCTAAAAAAAAAAAAATCTTTCTAAGAAAAATTCCTGCCAGGACCGAAGATCCTAGCAAGGCATCTAGGTCCTTACTCCTAACTAGACAGAAAAAAACTGATTTGCTGTAGCAGAGAGAGAGAGAGGATATACCCTCTGGGACTGCCCCTAAGGTGTGGCCAGAATGTTTTCTTTCCTGTCTAGTCCTACTCCTGTAGAGGGCAGTATAACCCGAGTTGTTATTAATCAACGAGGACTACGTCTGTCAATGAGTGACAGAGAAAAAATATTTGGGTTTTTTTTGTTTTTTTTTTTGTGCAAAATTTAAGGTCTTTTTTCATTTATAGCGCAAAAATAAAAAACCCAGTGGTGATCAAATACCACCAAAAGAAAGCTCAATTTTTGGGAAAAAAGGACATCAATTTAATTTGGCTACAGTGTTGCATGACCGCGCAATTGTCAGATAAAATAATGCAGTACCATCTAGCAAAGAATGGCCTGGTCATGAAAGGGGAAAAACATCTTCCGGTAGTCAAGTGGTAATGCAAGTGAGATAATGCATCATATAGGTCATTTATCATTTTGCCCAATTTTCCACTTAAATACCTTATTTCATTGATTTAAACATCTTTCCTTTTAGTTGCTGTTTCTAATGTCCCCTTTGTTCATTGTAAATAAAGTTTTATATAAAAAAAAGGGGGGGCCTAAACTACTGGTCACTTCCAAATGTCACTTCTGTAGAGGCTTTTGAGCGGAGCAGTTGCCTTGGAGCTGTCTGAGACTGTTTCCAGATTTGAAGCGATTGATCACATTTTCTTCAGCTGAGGATGAGTGGTAAATTGATTGATTATTAATTTAACACTTTTTTAGTAATCATAGGCATTTAATCAATGGCATTTTCAAGGGTTAGGCAGCCTTTGGCACTCAAGCTGTTGGGTTGTATAGACTCTGACATCCATAAGCATGACGCTCAATGGGAATTGTAGTTTCACCTAAATTGGAGTGCCAAATCCTGTCTACCCCCGCTGTATACAATGATAATTGTGCGAAATGTCCACCGTCACCAGTAATGGAGACAATCCATGTATTCACATGTTCATTGGCATGGTGTGATCAAAGGGGGAATGATGGGTTCATGTGATCAGCCATGGTCTTAAGTTCTCTACATGTCTTACAGAGGCTGGATGTGGGGGGGTATTTTTCCTTAGGCTGCTTAGAAAAATAATAGGTAAGTAGGTGTTGCCTCCGTCCCTGTATGTACTGTTGGGGGGTTTTTGGTGCCTCAGGCCAAGAGGGATTGGGACTTTAAGTCCCAATCCCTCTTGGCCTGAGGCACCAAAAACCCCCCAACAGAGGCTGGATGTATATTTAGAACCAGCTTGCATTTCATTGGTTGCTTTACAGCATGGGCACACATAGATGTTGGTATGGAGGTTGTAAATGGTGCTAAATCTATATATTTAGCCTCTCTGTAGGACATATATGTTATATAAGACCATGGCTGATCAGATAAACACAACTTTACCCCCTTTGTATAATGTTACACTTTGCTAAGAAAGAAATGGGGGGGGGGCAATGTACTAAAAAAGCAGGGTCTGTTCACTTCCCCTTATGAATGTTGGGGGGGGGGTGGTTTTGGTGTAGCTGAGCATAGTAACCAATCAGTCGCACCAGATTCTGTGTGCCCCAGTTATAGTTACTTCCCCCCAAGGTGAAGCTGTGATTGCTTTAAATGCCCAATGTGCACACATTTGGGCATTCAAAGTGAACACAGCTTCACCCCATGTACCAACATTCTTTTTTTGCAAACTGAACAGCTTCTACTCCTTATGTAAATCCACCCTAATATCTATCATTATGTATTATTATTATTATTATTAATAATAATATTGTAATAATTATGTATTACTTATTATTAAGTTTCTGTTCTACAATTACAACTGATTGTACTGCAGGGTTGCAGCCCCATACTAAAATGTTGTTTTTGTTCAAGGCTTTATCCTGCCCCCCATGGCACCGATGAGTCCGTGGACTATCAGGCCAATAAAACGACACCGCCTGGTCAATGAAGACCGACAGAGGATCCTGTTTAGGCTTCAGAGGATGGTTCGCCATCATCCTTTCCGGAGACCATAAGGTCCTTCAGTGCCTCCACTACAAATGTACCAAGCGTATAAAAGATAAATCACCTCTTTCGCAGTTTTAAGCAAACAAGATATAAAAAATTAAAATGAAGAAAACCCTTACATTTTCTTTTTAACCACTTCTGGACCGGAAGGATTTGTCCCCTTAATGACCAGGCCATTTTTTGCAATTCTTCAATGCGTTACTTTAATTGATATTTGCGCGGTCGTGCAACACTGTCCTTTTTTACCCACAAATAGAGCCTTCCTTTGGTGCTATTTGATCACCTCTGCGATTTTTTTTTTCTTTGCGCTATAAACAAAAGGGCGACAATTCTGAAAAAAAAAAACAATATTTTTCACATTCTGCTATATAACATTCCCCAAAAAAATTTAAAATTTAATTTTTTTTTAACATTTTAGGCCAATTTGTATCCTGCTACATATTTTTGGTAAAGAAAATCGCAATAAGCGTATTTTGATTACTTTGTACAAAAGTTATCGCGTCTACTTACTACAGGAAATATTTGTGTAATTTTTATTGTTTTTTTTTTTTTTTTTTGCTAGTAATGGCGGCGATCTGCGATTTTTTGCGGAACTGCAACATTGCAGCGGACAAATCGTACCCCTAACTGACATTTTTGATACTTTTGGGAGGACCAGTGACATTACTACAGTGCTAAAAAATATGCACTGTTATTGTAATAATGACACTGGAAGGGAAGGGATTAACACTGTGGGTGATCAAGGGGTTAAATGTACGCCTAGGGGAGTGTTTCTAACTGTATGGGGGTTGGGCTTTTGAAATGGTCACAGAGACCTGTGATCCTATATAGCAGGATCACAGGTGCTCTGTGATCATTCCAGAGAAAAGAATGGTCAGCTGTGTTTACAACAGCTGACCGTTCTTCTCTCTCAGCGGGGAACGATCGTGGGTGGCCACTAGCCCCCCGTGCATCGGAGTCCCCGCTGCCGAGTGGGGGCAGGAGCTTGCCACTGGCGGCGCACGCTCGCCCCCTAGCTGCAGGCACGCGACCGACGTATGCCTATGTTGGTTCGTGCAGGAGGGGCTGCCTGAGGCAGTATATCTGCGGCGGGCGGTCCGAAACTGGTTAAAGTACAAAAAATCCAGAAAAATTACATAATTTTACATTTTGTTTTAAAAATACATTTATAAAACTATAGAAAAGCAAAAAGTATAAGAACTATGGTGTATAATATATTGTCCTAAATGTTCTTCCATTTAGAGGTAGTGGAGGCCAAACTTTTGGACCCTGATGTCCTTCTTTGTGGTGGCGGTCAGCAGCTGGATATCATACTGCATTTTAAAAAGATAAGTACTTATAAGTATTATGTCCATTTTTTCTACAAAATTTCAGAAGTATGACAAAAAAAAATAGTAAAATGTCACAAAAAAATTTAAAATGAAAAAAACCCTTTGAAAAAAAAAATTTAAAGCAAAAAGTATATGAACATTGGTGAATTAATTAGTTATCTGTTTTCCTAATTCTTCTTCTGTTCAGAAATAGTAGAGGCCAAACATCTGGACCCAGAACAAGACCTTCTTCGTAGTGACGATCAGCAGCTGGCCATCATGCTTCTTGTTTAAAAGAAAAGTACGTAAGTATTACCAACATTTAAAAATAAAAATTGTAAAAAGTATGAGAAAATAAAAATGTTTATGAATTTTGTTGTATTTTAGGCTGATCTGTTTTCTTTCCTTCCATTTAGGGACAGTGGAGGCCCAACATTTGGACCAAGATCCAGAATACATAATATTTAACATTTAGAAAATTATGGAAAAGCAAAAAAAGTCTACGATTTTTTGTGAATTTTTTACTGATCTATTTCTCAAATTTTATATATAGGGAGGTTTATTGACGTAGAATAAATGGTGTGGTATGTTGCGCACATCTGAAAAAATGAATGAATAAAAAATCCAACAGTAAATGAATGAGCTGCCAACACATAGATCTAGAATTAGAACAATAGATCCCCATAAAAATTAAAAACAAACAGGTGTGGCGCTGAAGAAATATCAAATGTAAACTGCAAAGTTCTTATCTACAGACAGTCCAAATCTGTATCATATATTCCAATAGGAGAAAACGACAGGGTGCTCCAAAAGTACTTCAAACTTCAATCACCATCTGTAAGGAGAACCGCCACCACAAGTAAAGCTGGCCTCTTACCATAATGAATTGACCCCCATTACAGAGATCAATAGTAGCCTGTATGAAATCCAATAATAGACCGGTATCAGAGCCTTCATCGACCGCTTCACTCCCAACGGTACAGAGTTACATGCAAAGAAGAGGGACAACTCCCATAGCATAATACTGCATAAACCGCTTTATTATTATCACAATGACAAGTGGCAACTCACGTTTTGAAGTAAAAGTACAGGCATGTAAAGTTCAAACAGACCGGAGCTTCCCTGCAGCTTGTTTCCTGCCAACAAAATGGCCGCCGCGTCTCCCTCGTGGACTCAGCGTGACGCACCGCAGGCTCCTCCTACGCGTTTCGTTATAGGTTAACCTATTAACCTTTATGCAGTATTATGCTATGGGAGTTGTCCCTCTTCTTTGCATGTAACTCTGTACCGTTGGGAGTGAAGCGGTCGATGAAGGCTCTGATACCGGTCTATTATTGGATTTCATACAGGCTACTATTGATCTCTGTAATGGGGGTCAATTCATTATGGTAAGAGGCCAGCTTTACTTGTGGTGGCGGTTCTCCTTACACATGGTGATTGAAGTTTGAAGTACTTTTGGAGCACCCTGTCGTTTTCTCCTATTGGAATATATGATACAGATTTGGACTGTCTGTAGATAAGAACTTTGCAGTTTACATTTGATATTTCTTCAGCGCCACACCTGTTTGTTTTTAAGGTTTATTGATGTGCCGAAACCCCAGAACAAAGACGTTTAGGAATCAAACAGCGGAGGCCCACTAATGTCTAGAAGACCTGACACTGAAGACTCCTACCTGAAAATGAAGACGTAGGAATGGAACAAGACAAAGACTAAAAAAGTGAGAAACTCTTTAAAGCTTTCACTGCCAGACCCATTGTTATGGGTTTTTGCACCTGCCCCGTGCAATGGGTTTTTAGGTGCTTAGTTGAATTTATTTTTTGAAAAATCTTTTTACTTTCACTTAAACTTTAAAAAAAGTCCACTATGCAATATATTTTCAGGACAGGTTCTCTTTAATGAGTCATCAGGGCCTTTCAGAGCTCTGATGTTTCAGCTGGCCTCCCATGAAGCTAATAAAGTCCATTATTTCTTCCCTGGCCCTTGAGGGAGTGACACTACAAACTGCAAGTGATGTTTTACACATTGATTCCGGATTTATTCTAGCTAAGGGGGATCAGTGAACAGATGTTTGCTGATCTTCCTACTCTCCACCCAGAGACACTTGCCATGTGGGATCGGGCCCTCAGGTGGGACAGTGGAGTCCAGGAAGCATGGCAGGGGAGGTTACATGGGGGGGGGGGGCACTCCAGGTAGTTGACTTGATGAAATGCACACACATTCCGGGTGACTGCTGCCTCAGGAAGTGCGCTCCCCGTGTCAACCGCCAAATGACATATGGCAATGGCAGTAAAAGGGTTAAATACATGACACTCCGCTTCCTTCCCCATCCAGCTATGTCATACCGCTAGAGCGGAGCGCATTTGGATCCGGCGCGTTGGCTTGCGGTTGTCAGCATGGTTTTACATGCCCTAAGGAGGTGACATACATCTAAGAGATTGCACTCAAAGGAAGGCACTAAAAGGTCCCCATAGACATCACAAGATTGGGAAGGAACAAACGGATCCCTGGGAGGAGATTGTGGCTTCCAGACACCACGCTAGAATAAAGGAGGAAGAGGAACAACCATCTACCCAGGCTAAATAATACAGGCGTATTATTCTCTGTTTTGAGGTGAGAACATAGCACACCTAGAAGTGGAATCACGGCACAAGGTGGAGGAAAATAAATTGCACAATCCAATCACCCTTATTTAATAGAACAGACAAGGACTCACTGCTCAAGGTGGTGTAATTGCCTGATGACTCACACAGGTGCATGCCCCGGCTCGCCTCCGTGAAAACTTGATTAAAGAAAAGGAATTGGCAGCACTCCTGGATTTTGACTCAACCTGGAGTGCTGCCAATTCCTTTTCTTTTACCCTTATTTAATAGTTTTTCTGTATATCAAGCTATCTGGTGAAGCCTTTTAATATTGAGAACTGTTTTGGCGCACTATTTGGATCGGACACTCATTGCTACGTGTATTTGCTGTTTGCACATATGTTATATATATGTTTTTTACCGTTGAAGTTTAGATTTATATTTATATCGATTTAATTTTATTTATATTGGCACTGGATGCACAGAGCACTTTTTACAAGAAGCACTTATTCACCTTTTGGTAATATTATTTGAATAAGATATTTACACAAGCACTTTACATTTATATTTATATGAACCAAGGATGCATTTATGAATTTTGGAATGAAACATATGCAAAAGGATTATAGAAAATAATTTACATAGATAATTGATTATTAGGTGAAAATCACTAATAAGCACTTTATATATTCAAAATTCCCCGAAGAGCATCACAACCCCCCCTAAAATCGATATCTGTAACTGTTTCATAGTATCAGTCTCTGTGATGCAGCATTAGGGTGGTTGGGCGAGAATCCACGATAGCGCAGGAACCATATACCCTATATACATGATTCAATTTCACACAAAATATTTACAAAACTATGAAAACCTAAAAACCAAATAAAAATGTTCAAAACGCAGAACGAGCTGCGTTATTTGTCTTATCATTACATCTATTGTGATCATTTGTAGAGCATTCTAAACTTGAGTACCATGGGTTCACATTATTTTCCTATTAGGTCTGTGATGTCACAGGATGTCAGTAGGGATGCATAGTTACCAACAGTCACAGACATTTGACAGCTGTCCCGGCCTGACCTTGTCCCGGGCTGTGTCCTGGAAATTGATGCCCCGGTCAGTGCTGCGGGTGCCCGGCGCAGACTGTGTCACTCACATGGGGACACTCAGGAAGAAGATCAGCTGTGCTGCCCGACGGTGGGGATTCAGAAAAACCCCATTAATGCTTCCCGGGGGCAGAGATCCCACTCCCTACCTCCTCCCCCAGCTGCAGAGTGCTCTCATAGGTGGATCCATTTAGACTGAACATTCCCTAGGGGCAGGGTCAGCATGGTTTGATTGGGTTGGGACTCGGGGAGAAGGTGCACCCAGACTGCCTTCTGCTGGGGCAAATGTGAGTCTGTGTGTGAGGAGGAGGTAAGTGAATGTGGCGGTGGAATGATAATTAATTTTAGGATGGCTGTGAGTCCTTCATTCATCTGCTTACGCAATGGTTTGCTATAAAAGAAAAAAAAAAGTCTCTGCAAATGCCGGTATTTTTTCTTTTATCAAGCATTCTGGACTGTGAGAAAATTGGTTTAAAACTGTACTGGCCAATTTCAGAACAGTGCTACATGTCAGCTAACAGCACTCTTTTACTTCTATCTTTTAGACTTTTAGACAGATGTAAAACAGTACTGTTTTTTTACATTTTGTTTTTCTTTTTATCTCCATTTTTAATATAGCGCTGTCCTGATTGTGAGAAATTGGGCAGTGCAGTTTTAAACCCAATTTCTTACAGTTGACACCATCACTGAGGCCCCTTTCACACAGCCTGTCTGATCAGATCAGCCTGTCAGTCTTTCAGACCTAGCAAGTGGGAGAAGAGAGAACCGCTCCGGTGAGGGGATAATCCCACAAACACATCCAACACAGGTGCAGGCAAGGATCCGCAATCCAGACAGCAGCAACTTGTGAGAACAGAAAGCCGCACCACTGGTTGAAGATGTGCAATTGTAAAATCCAAATTTATTGAAATCCAAGGATAAAAACATTCAAGATGTAACCACAACAGACAGAGACATGGGAGAAAAGCACGGCGGTTGACGCGTTTCACGGAGTCTTCCGCTTAGTCGTAACCATGGTTACGCCGTGCTTTTCTCCCATGTCTCTGTCTGTTGTGGTTACATCTTGAATGTTTTTAACCTTGGATTTCAATAAATTTGGATTTTACAATTGCACATCTTCAACCAGTGGTGCGGCTTTCTGTTCTCACAAGTTGAGGCTTTCAGACCTGATTGGATGGTCCGTGCATTCTTATGGACAGGCGGATGTGAACAGACTTTTGTCTGTTTACATCCACATAACTCCAATCTGGTCTGCTGAAAAAAAAAGAAGGGGACCCATCCTCTTCTGTTTAGACAGATTGGATCAGAGGGTAGTTTGGTGTAACTGGATGGAGGGGTCAGTTTATTCCTGGCTGCCCAAAGAGCAGAGTGTGCTCTGTCTATAGCCCCGTACACACGTACTGATCGTCGGCCGAACGATCGGCCGTCTTTTGTCCAGGGCTGTCGTGTCTGTTGAAAACTGCAAAAGACTGCACACGAATTTTGTCGGCCAACAACAGCCGACTGCAGAAGTGATGTCATGTGATGGTTAACTTTCCTTGTCTTTTTTCTTTTCTGAGCGTGCCCAGTCTTGCTAATCTGCTGTCTGTCGGCCGAAATCTGTACTGACTGGCGAACAATCGGCCGTTCTGGTGTTGGCCAACAAAAATTTTAATGCCTGCACGATAGATTCTGTTCGGCCGAAAATGCACTTTCGGCTGTCGGAAGCATCATACTAACAAGCCTACAATCGGCGATCGGTCGTCGGCCCGAATATTTACGACCGACAATCGGTACGTGTGTACGGGGCTTAAGTCCACTCTGCAGAGACTGAACGGACACAGATGTGTCATCCACCCGCTCTGCTCTGATCAGCAGGGGATCTGTAAGCCGATTCCACACAGAATCCACACCATGTGAAAAGGGCTTTATGTCTGCTATTCATGCATGTTCTCGAAAAGAGAAGTACAGCCAAAGCTTGTTTGGCTGAACTTCGCCTGTGGATCACAGCAGTGCAGTTCCTTCTGCACTCCGCTCTGCATGTAAGTTATCTCAGACTCTATTTATCCACACCCCCTTTAAGCCATGCCCAAATTTTGTGTAATATAAACCATGCCCACTCTTCGCCACGTTGAATCACTGGCCGCATTTTTTTTTTCACAGACTTATAGTAAACCATGTCCATAATAAATGAATGCCCCACCACTAATTAAAGTAATGCTCTGCCCACAGTGGCTTTCTGGACACACTAAAAAAAAAAAAAAAAATGTGCCCCTACAAAGTTTTTGGAAATTGTGGCAACTATGTAAGGATGATGTCATGAGGATTTCCACCCCCTGCGATTGCCCAAATAAGTACTATGCTTATTTATTAGGATAGCATCTATAGTACTTTCTTACTACAACACTAAAGCCAGAGGGTGCAAATGGGGTTATGTGGTTATATGTAAACAGAAAATGACAGAAAAGGCCTAGTCTGGAAGTGGATAATACATCTCCCCCACACACACATAATACACTCCACCCCCCCACACACATACTACACCCCTGCCCCCCCCCCCCATAAAAAAATATACCTCTGCAGCCCACAACACAATACGCTCCACACCCCACATACATAATACATCCCCGCCCCATGCATAATATATCCCCTGCCCCCCTCATAACATAATACATTCTGCCCCCCACACACATAATACATCCCCGCCCCATACATAATATATCCCCTGCCCCCTCACAACATAATACACTCCGCCCCCCCACACACATAATACATCCACACCCCACACATAATATATCCCCTGCCCCCTCACAACATAATACACTCCGCCCCCCCCCACACACATAATACATCCACACCCCACACATAATATATCCCCTGCCCCCTCACAACATAATACACTCCGCCCCCCCCCACACCTAATACATCCACACCCCACACATAATATATCCCCTGCACCCTCACGATATAATACACTCCGCCCCCCCCCACACACATAATACATCCCCGCCCCCATACATAATATATCCCCTGCCCCTTCACAACATAATACACTCCGCCCCCCACATACATAATACATCCACACCCCACACATAATATATCCCCTGCCCCCTCACAACATAATACACTCCGCCCCCCCCACACCTAATACATCCACACCCCACACATAATATATCCCCTGCCCCCTCACAACATAATACACTCCGCCCCCCCACACACATAATACATCCACACCCCACACATAATATATCCCCTGCACCCTCACAACATAATACACTCCGCCCCCCCCCCCACACACATAATACATCCCCGCCCCCATACATAATATATCCCCTGCCCCTTCACAACATAATACACTCTGCCCCCCACATACATAATACATCCACACCCCACACATAATATATCCCTTGCCCCCTCACAACATAATACACCCCACCCCCACACACACATAATACATCCCCGCCCCCATACATAACATATCCCCTGCCCCCTCACAACATAATACACTCCATCCCCCCACACACATAATACATCCACACCCCACACATAATATATCCCCTGCCCCCTCACAACATAATACACCCCACCCCCACACACAATACATCCCCACCCCCATACATAACATATCCCCTGCCCCCTCACAACATAATATACTCCACCCCCCCCCACACACACATAATACATCCACACCCCACACACATAATATATCCCCTTCCTCCTCACAACATAATACACCCCACCCCCCCCCACCCCCACACACACATAATACATCCCCGCCCCCATACATAATATATCCCCTGCCCCCTCACAACATAATACCCTCCCCCCCCACACACACACACAATACACCGCCTCACCCTCTCTCCACACACGGACACACACTGCCAGCTTCCCTCCAACTTATACATAATACTCCCACAGAGTATTACACATAGTACTCACAGAGTCCTCAGTCACAGACGCAACCATAGGTGGGAGTGCTCAGGTGTGAAGCAGGAACAGGAAATTACCCTGTATGCCCCTCCTCTTCCTGTCTATGGGAATTGCAGGACTGTGGGTGGGGAATGCAGACTGGAGGTGGGGAATGCAGAACTGGGGGCAGGGCTGTACATCTCAGCCACATGACAGCCTGGCTCAATTGCCCATCAGCGCCTGGCGGCAGGTTAATAGAGAGCTGCCCATCTCTATAATCTTGGGAGGCCGGAAGCAATATCATGACATCACTTCTGGCTCTGGCAGATGTAAACACTGCCATTTTTTTTTCTGAAAAGCAGAGATCAATTTTTTTTTTTTTTTTACCTCATGCTTTTCAGGGTAGAGGAGAGATTTGGTGTCTTATGCCCCGTACACACGTGCAGATTATCTGAAGACTTTTGTCTGCAGACTTACCAAAACCATATAATATGAGGTCAAACCTAAACACTTTCAATTTGTATGCAATCCGGCAGGCCCTTGCACTACATAGAAAAGGTAAATCTGAAGACAAAAGTCTTCAGATAATCTGCACGTGTGTATGGGGCATCATAGACACACATGGGCCTAATTCACTAAGAGTTTGGACTAGATCTGCTCACTTCTCCAAAACTAACTCCAAGCTAAACTCATTAGCATCTTAATTAGATGAAGCTGCCAGAGTTAAAACTTCAACTAGGTGCTTTAGTGAATTTGGGTTTGGAGTTAACCAAATTCCGTTTGTGTTTTTCATAAAAGGAAATGTGTCTATTCCGAATCACTATTACACAGCAATGTCATCTATTATGGTTTATTATATTTTTTAGGTATAGTTATGTATCTTATGGGTTTTAACCTTTAGATTTACTAATAGCAGACTACACAGCTGTCTAATTATCAGTCTTCATTCTTTAGGCCCCTTTCACACAGGCAGACCTTTCAGATCCGCCTGTCAGTTTTTTTGGCGGATCTGAACGGTCCCCCCATGCATTCCTATGGGGCATCGGATGTCAGCGGAGACATGTCCGCTGACATCCGATCCGATCCGTCAAATCTGGACGGATGGAAACCCAGCTGTCATCCTCCAGCTCAGCGGGGGATACAGCTGTCATCATCCAGCTCAGCGGGGGATACAGCTGTCATCATCCAGCTCAGCGGGGGATCGGCAGATCGATCCCCTGCTGAGAAAAAGGACTCCGTCTGACGGGCGGAGTGTGTGAAAGGAGCCTTATTCATCTGAAACTTTCAGGCATGTCTGATTGTGTTCACCCCTTTGGTGTAGTGGTCTATGCTCATCGACAATAATTGCTAGGTCATGAGTTCAAGCCCCAACCATGCTAACACCCTGTGTGTGATTATTTTTTTTCCACATAGTAATACATTGGCTACATCACCTAAAATTGCATGTCAATGGCCATGTTTATTCAAGAAACAGGCATGCATATGTACTGGGTGCAATTATGTATTTGCCAAGTTTCAGTATTTATTTACAGCTGTCTACATTTTAAGGAGGTAATGGCATACTTGGGATTTGAAGTCATGCTCTCAGTGTTTATAGATAGGAGCACTAACCACTAAACCATTGAGCTGAGCATGATTATCCTTGGAATATTTAGTCCCATGTTTCAATAGTTAACCACTTCCATACAGGGCAGTTACACCCCCTTCCTGCCAAGGCCAATTTTCATATTTTTATGCTGTTGCAATTTGAATGACAATTGTGCGGTCATGCAACCCTGTACCTAACCCAAATTGATGACATTTTTTTTCACACAAATAGTGCTTTCTTTTGGTGGTATTTGATCACTGCAAGGTTTTATTTATTTTTTTTTGCTAAAAGAAGACCTAAATGTTTGACCCCTAAAAAAATTTGTTTTTGCTTATGTAATAAAATTTTGATGAGGCTGCACTGGCAGGCACTGATGAGGCGGCACTATAATAAGATACTAATATGCAGCACTGATATGCAGCATTGATGGGCATTGATAGGTGGCACTCTGGGCAGCACTGATAGATTTTAATGATGGGCAGCACTGATGAGGAGGGCACTAACAGGCTCCCTGAGCACTGATTGGCATCAATGGTGGCATGGGTGGGCATCCCTGGCTGCCATGGGTCAGCAATCCCTGGTGGCTCTAGTGGCATCCACCAAGGGTCTGCACTGGTAATCAATGCTCTGATTACAAGCACAGACCCCCCCCCACACTTTCACGGCTGAAAGTGGCCCTCACCATGATTAGCCAGTTGATTGTGACCACTTCCTGGAATGTGTGCAACCCAATTTGGTCTCATTTCTGGTCCAGGGCGAATGCGCGAACGCCTTTGTGCCATTTGCGATTTATTTTAAAGGGATTTTGCTTTATTTTAAAATGGTGCACAGAGACACTAAAATGTATTGGAAATGTTTTACCTAGGCCAGTGATGGTAATCCTTAACCCCCCCCCCCCCAGATGTTTTGCCCTACATTTCCCATAATGCTCATGTACTCTGCAGTGTAGGTGAGCATCATGGGAAATGTTGTTACAAAACACCTGTGTTGCCAAGGTTCACTATCATTGACCTAGGCCAACTACAAAGGTGAGTCAGTCATGCATGAATACAGCCTGTAGCAATCTTTTATTAAGTAATCCTTTTTTGGGATTTTTGTTTATTTTTTTGTTACATTCATCCACAGAGGCTGAACGGAAATTTTGTATTATTTCTTTATTTATATATTTTTAGCTAAATCTATACATACACACTTTTTTTTTTATATTTCTTACAATTTGGCAATACACACACACGCACACACACAACCCCCCCCCCCTACACACACACATACACACACACACACCACCCCCCCCCCACACACACACACACACCCCATCAAATCACTAGAAGATACAGCTACACAGAGGCATGAAAAGAAAAAAAACACATGTATAGAATGCAGAAAAACACACTTTGCAAAAACTATACAAAACCTTTAGAGCATGAAAAGTATTCATCCAACAAAATACACTTACTGCAATATGGGTCCTTAGGCATGCCAGCAAACCCCCCCACCCCCAAAACCAAAAGCCAATTCGGACAGAAAGACGTGGCCCTTTCAGAGGGCAAATGATCTGCTCTAGACTATGCCTTTATATAACATTGGTTAAACTACACCCACCCAGTAAAGGAAAGGCCCAGCAAAGTAATTAATTGTGTCTGTTGGTTCCTAATGCAAAAGCACCAGTTCACTAATGAATGAAAGTGTTTGTCAAAATGAAAAAGCCACTTTGTGCTCATGAGATTATTGAAAGCATTTCTTATGTGGGTAGAGTTGATGTAGTATTTTTGGAAAAACTGTGCAAAATAGCAAATGGTTTGAGCATAAGCAGCTGAACCCAGAACTCTTTCTTAAACAAAAAAAATATATATATAAATTATATTTTGGATATATATATATATATATATATATATATATATATATATATATATTTTTTTTTTTTTTTTTTTTTTTGGGTTGTTTAATTCTGAGTTCAGGGGTTCCACTGCATATGCTCAATCAATTTCCAAATTCTCGGATTTTGCAACTCAAACACTTTGCTATTTTTCAGAGTTTAATGTGGCTCTATATAGAAAGCAACACTAATATGTCTCCCCACTCAACCAACAAATATATTTTTTCACACATATACAATTTGTTATTTTTGGGAGGGAACAACAGAGACAGTTGTATGTAGTTTAGGGATTGGAACACCCAAATACACTGTTGCATGGCAGATTTGCTAACCACTTTTTTTTTTAAGCATCTGTGATTTGGGTAGACTTTTTTCTTAAAAAAAAAAAAAGAAAAATATATATAATATATATATATATATATATATATATATATATATAGAGAGAGAGAGAGAGAGAGAGAGAGAGAGAGATACATATATATATATATATATATATCTGTGGGTATGTATGTGTGTGTATATATATATATATATATACGCTTTTTCAGAGTTTAATGTGGTTCTATATAGGAAACAACACTAATATGTCTCCCCACTCAACCAACAAATATATTCCTATATTGAAACACAGAAAAATGTGAAAATTTGCAAAGTGTTTGAGCATGGGCAGATGAACCCAGAACTCTTTCTTAAACAACTATATATTGATTTTTAAGTATTTTTGGTTTGTTTAAGAAAGAAGTCTACCCAAGTCTACCCCCATCACAAATGCTTTCAAAAATGACATGAGCACCAGGTGGCTAAATGTTTAGCAGATCTGCCATGCACCAGTGTATTTGGGGGTTCAAATCCCTGAACTACCTACAACTGTCTCTGTTGTTCTATATGACAAGCAACAATAATATGGCTCCCCCCACTAAAAATAAAACATTATATATGTGTGAAATTAATATATTTTTGGGTTGGTTAGATATAGGAAGTAACAATAATATTTTTGCATATGCATATATATATATATATATATATATATATATATATATATATATATAGAGGCAAAACAATACAAAATCTATATATATATATATATAATTATTTGGTTTTGTATATATATATGTGTGTGTATATATATATATAAATATATATGTGTGTGTGTGTGTGTATATATATATATATATATATATATATATATATATATATAGAGATATATATATATAAATTTTGATATTTATATATATAGACATACATAGATATGTGCATTTCTCTCATTATCGCCTGATCAACACCGTTTTACCGCGCTATTAGGCATTCGCGCGAACGTTATTCACTATACTGCCCGCTAACATTTTCAAAAAGGTTATTTTTGCCTATATTTTGGTATGGAGCATGCGCACATGGGCTATCTGGCAGCAATAGACTCCGGGAGATATTTTTGAGTTTTACACTTTTCTTGAAATCTTTTTTTATACTTAACTTTTTAAAACAGTTTAAAAGCAGTTTATCTCAATATCATATAACACATCTTTCCCAAGCATTTTTTATTTTTTTTCCTTGCATATATAGGGATTTTGAACAAAACAGTTCTGCTTTTAGCTGCACTGTTTTTAACTCTCACCCTGACGTTGTTGGATCTTAGTGAATTTGACATTAGGCGTTATTTTCCGCTGGCGGTACAGTGAATTCCGATTTCAAACGTAAAATTCGCCATAGCGCCAAAAGGCTGGCGAAGGCGAAATAGCGGTACAGTGAATTACCCCCACAGTGTTAACAGGGGAATCCCTCCAGTAAAGCTATTGTTGTGTTCTCTTGGTGGGGGGGGGGGGGCGGGGAAAGCTGTCCCTGCTGGGAGAACACAGTAATTATTACTAGCGGCTATAGCCACTTCACTAATCCGATAAAAAATCAGACAGGCTGGTTGTACCCAAGTTGATTAATTGATCAACTTGGGTACAATCAGCCTGCCCATACATGGTTCAAATCTCAGCCGATTCCCTGCTGAACAGCACAAGATTCTAACTGTCTATGGCTGGCTTTACACACCGTGTCCTGTGTCTACACTCACTCATATAGCATCTATGAGGTGAGCCACGTTTGCAAAACACAGGCCTTCAAATGCGTTTGCCTTACCATTATGTGGGGGATTGATGGGACTAGAAGTTTACTAAAGAGAGATAACATTGTTTATGCTGGTTTTTCAGCTTACTATACATGACAGGTACACTCTTTGGCAAGGTCGTCTGTACTTGCTAAAAAAAAATGATCATAACCTGAAAGCCAGAAACGAGTGCAGACGCCACATCTAAAGACTGGTCATTTCCGATATATTAAATTTTTCGTTTAGGCTCCTTTCACACTTGTGAGACAACAAAGTTATGCCACTTGCATTGCGATTGTACAGTGCAACTCGGATTGCAACTTTTGGTGCTATTTTTATCTGACTTTACATTCTCTGGACTAAAGTCGTATCAAAAGTTGGAGCAAAGTAGTGCAGGAACCTTTTCTGAAGTTTCAGGGATCTCTATAGTGTCAGTAGAAATGGCTCTCATAGAAATACATTCAATTTCACATGTTCTGCGACTTGGAGTCTCACAAGTCAGATTCAAAGTCACACAAGTGTGAAAGGAGCTTTAGCTTTGCCTTAAATGTACTTACGGTTGAAGTGTTCATTACCTCTGCTAGAAGTCGGTTCCAAGCACCCACTACTCCTTTAGTAAAATATTAATATTTAACACATGTTAACATACCACAAAGGAGTAAATTGGCCCTTAGGGTTTACATACACTTTAACGGCGGAGCTCTGATACTTAATCCAGCTTTCAGGCCCAACTTTAAGCAGAATTTTTTTTTTAAAACTATGGTTTCCAGGTCTGGCTGGGTTCTCAATGTCTGTCCAAGGTTGTACTAAGCCCAATGCTAGGCCTTGCCATAACCATCTAACCAGATCCCAAACATGATCTGTGCATTAGGAATCAGATAAGGGTTAAAACCCCCTTGAGTATTTTTTTTCCATCTTTGTCCCACTGTGGAGATTTACCCTTTTCTCTTAAGCAGGCTATAGATTATACAATTTTCCTTCCTTCCACCATGTGTGGAAGAAAAATAATCGCTTGATTTCCCCCATCAACACAGTTCGTATTGATGGGTGAACCTCTCCTGCCAGGCTACGGTATTCTGCCGGCAGAACACAATGATCACTGCTGACAAAGTTTTCTTCCCCAGGATAAATGAGGAGCTGCTAGGAGTGCCTCCTGTACAGTATATAGCCTGTGCCCTTCTTTAAAGTGGAGCTCCATCCAAACGAGGAAGCTCTGCATTTTCTGCCAAACATGAAATAAAACGTAATTGTGGGCAAAAAAAGGCTGTGGCATATGTTACTATGTATACAGTCAGTAGAGTCAAGTTTTAGGCGCCTTCCGCTGCAATTTGCAACACCCACAATTTCTCAGTGTGGCAGGTTCCCTAATTTTTGTCTTCTGGGTACACAAGACTAACGCCCCCCCCCCCCCCCTGGAAAAAAATTTTTCTATGGCCCTGGGGCTGGTTATGTTGAAGTCGATTGGTAGATCGACTTCAGTACAACAAGCCTCCCAGATAGCAAGAAATTGTCATTTAAAAATGACTCGCTAAGCAATTTCTAGACCTGCCAGGCTTCACAAGTTTGTTGCACAATTGCAGAAAGTCTGCATTGCATGACTCCAGATTAACTTTCTTTGCAAACATTCTGCAAGTCAGCTGCAAGTTCTGGTTCCGTTATGTTGTGCATCAGACATGCCACCACAGAGGTCACTGTGGCTGAATTTCCATGCTGTAGGCTTGCAGAGCTCCTGCTGTAGACTCACCACTGCAACTTTGCTCTTGCTAGAGACTTGCCACACAAATTTGCTACAAATTGAAAAAGTGTCAACTAGAACTTGTGCTTCAGGTGCTCTGCAAGTGTACAACTTCCCAGTAATAATGTGCAGCAAGTTAACAGACTTACAATTTAACACTGCCACAAATGTAGAGGACTGAATACCCTTGGAGGTCATGCTCTTTATTAAAGTTTTAGATATAAAGAGTACAAAGAGTGATATGTGGTCATGGAAGTTTACAGGGAAAACACATGTTGTATACATTAGAAAAGAGAAAAAAGCTTCCAAATTCTCCAAAAGGACATTTGAGTAAGGGGATATTGTATGTGCCACACAAATCAAAAACATATTATACTTAAAACTTTATTAGTGCAATAAATATCTAGAAAGAATAAAAAAGACTCATATCCTTTACAAACATTTATTGGGTGTCATGACACATTAACAAAAGAGCTTGATGGATCAATGTGTTTCGCACAGAAGAAATTCTTCATCAGGATCATCTTGCTCCTACACTATTATGATATGGTACATGATATATAATCTATAATGACATATATAACAAAGCATGTAATATAGCATAAATAATAATATTTTTACATTATTTAACATACATACATGACAGAAAAAAAAAATGTGGTATGGAAAGCTAGGGAGGAAGGCAAATCGAAGAAAAAAATAAGTGCATAAATACATTTTCTATGTCTTTGGAAAGAAAATCTCAAACTAAGGGGGGACAACAAAGCAAAGGAGAAATCTATCATGAGCCTTACCTAAAAGATAATATATAAAGCCACAAATCAATACTAAGGAGAATCATCCAAATAGCAAAGATATGTACCCAAAAGTATGGGGTTAAGAACACCAGGGATCTTTCAAAGATCTTGAAGAAAGAACAAAAAAAACAAAATGCAATCTTTCTACAATATAATCTAAAAATAAACACTGTACTAAAAAGAGATTCACTTTATACGCCAAACACTTACCGCTAATTGAAGTGGCAAACTAAAGCCCAAGCCTCAAAGTGGCGAAAGCAAAGATACCTTTGTTGGTATGTAACCTTTTTGGAGAACCATTTCCCTGTTGTTTGTGCTTTTGTGCTGTATAAAATGCTGCCTTTGGTGGGCTACTTTGGGGCCGGTACGCGTATGGTGGCTTTTCTTTCTATATGTGCTTTAGTTTAAAAGGACACATCTAGCTATCCCCTGTCCATTGTTTTGAGGTGTGGTGGGCTTCAGTTTGCCACTTCAATCAGCGGTAAGTGTTTGGTATATAGAGTGGATCTCTTTTTAGCATAGTGTATATTTTTAGATTGTAATGCAAAAAGACAGCATTTTGTTTTTTGTTTGTTTTCTTCAAGGACTTTGAAAGATCATTGGTGTTCTTAATCCCGTCCTTTTGGTTACATCTCTGCAGGGGAGGGCTGGCAGCCTTAGGCCTGGGGGGCAAGTCCAGTCAAGTGGCCCATTGAACCATGGAATCAGCTCACTATCCATGCCCACCTGGTTTTGGACTGACAGCTGTATACAGTGTCTGGCCCCTACATTAATCCAGCCCTGAGTGCGGCCTTTTTACTAGTTTTTACCACTTTTCAGAGTGGCCCGGGGGGCAATTGCCACCCTGCCCCCCTTGCCAGTCCTCCCCTGCATCTCTGTGTGATATCCTTGTGGGAGGTAATCTATATGATGTGCTTTGGGCGCATCTAGGGTGGATTGTATATTCTGGTTCAAATATCTTTATTTTGACTGATAGTTTCTGGTAAGTGGATATATTTTTTGGTTGTGTTTGTTTTTTCTATCTACAGACATTTCATATGGACTGCCCTTTAAAGTGCTATTTGGATGACTCACCTTAGCATCAGTCTGTGGCTTTACAGTATATATTATTTTTTAGGTAAGGTTTATGATGGATTCTGCCCTTGTTTTTGTTGTCTCCCCTTAGTTTGAGACTCACCTTTCTTCCCGGAGACATGGAGAATATATTTATGCATTTATTTTTTTTCCTCCCTCTCCCTCTCTCTTTCAAACCTCAATACATACACTAAGAAAGTGTAACAAAATATGAATGTACCTGTCTGAATTCGTCTTGACCTGGAGATTCTTCTAAGTCCTACATATTGTATGAAATGCAAGGCTTTCAGGAGCTGTGGGATATCACTGTATTACCAAAGAGGAAGAGGGAAAAAAAGTGTAGGCAAGAGAAAGAAAAGAAGAAGGGAAAGTCAGGTACTCCATTACGGCTCCTGAAAGGTACTTGAAACTCGTTCAGTAATCCAATCTTGGAAAGCAGATGAGAGGTGAAACATTGACCAGGGAGCCCACATTTTACAGAATTATTCTGCTCTATCGGTGACAACAGTCAAAGTCCAAGTCTCAGATGGTGTTCAGTTCAGAGACCCATTCTGCAATGGAGAGTGTGGTTGTTGTCTTCCAGTGTTGGAGGATAGCCGCGCTTGTGGCAGCGAGAAACAGACAAAGGACATCTTTCTTGTCCATCAAAACTGGTCCCGGGATCAAGGAGAGCTGGGCAATCCTAGGGGAGAAATCTATTTGTGTTACCATTACTTTACAATAGATGGCAACATTTTTCATCCATAAGGCTTGGGTTTGGGGATAGTCTGACCAATAATGGGTCATAGTCCCTTTGGAGGTGTGACATCATCAACAGATATTGGAATAAAAGGGGAATATATGCTTGAGGAAGACTTGGCATCTATACCACCTAGTAATGAGTTTGAACACCATTCTAATACAATTTATTGAGACTTTTAAAAACACTTTCAGACTGGCCATATGCTAGTACAGTGGTTCTCAATTCCGGTCCTCGGGACCCACTAACAGGCCAGATTTTAAGTATTACCTTGGGGGATGCAGACTAGAATACTGCAATCACTGAGCAGCAAATGAGATCACCTGTGATGTAATTTAGTTATCTTGCAAACCTGGCCTGTTGGTGGGTCCCGAGGACCGGAGTTGAGAACCACTGTGCTAGTAGATTTTTGCCAAGTGATTGATGCCATTGATCTGGTGAAGCCATTGCCAGTAATTTTTGCCATTGATCTGCCAAGACAGTCCTATTATTCAGTCAATTATCAAATGATCCAACACTTCAGCAGCACAGTCAGTGTGCAGGGAGTGATATCACTGCAGACAGCATGCTGGGATACAGGGTGGGTACTGAGTGCAGAGACTTTCCGGTCTGAGCAGGGGAACCAAGGACTCAGTGAGTTTAATATACCTATGTCTTCCCACCTCATCCCCTCATACCACCCTACCCTCAATGCACCTTCCTTCATCCTGCCCTGGTCCATGTGCCTACTTGTGGCCTTTCTATCCTCCCAGGTTACACCATTCTATTTCTCTCCCACCGATCGAAACCCCCTTCCCCCGTCAATACACCTTACACAAGCTTAATTTCCTTCTCCCTGTGCATAGAACCTCCAGCCTACTTCACCCTCCTTCCTGGTCAGAGGAAGGACACCACCTTGCTTTCTTATGCTGCCTTTCTCTAAGCAAGGCAATCATCTGACTACCCCCCACCTACCTTCCCCAGTAGTTGTGCCTCCATGATACTCTCCTCCCCCCCAAGATCACGATCCCCTCCGCCCATACCACCCCCGAGTGACAGGTCAGTAAACATTCTAATATAAGTACCCAAACATGCCACATTATTTCACAGGATACAATGTATGCAATGTCAACTTTCTTTTCTATGATGTCATTAGAAACAGGTCACAGAGTAATGTGCTGTGAGGACAATACAGTATAGTATGTCTGTGCCCACTGGTGATTCTCAATAAAATTACACAACAGGTGGCCCTGGAAGCTGACTAAGGCTCTTTTCACCTCTTTGCATGACCATTTGCTCCTGCACGTCATGAGTAGAGCAGCCCATTCATTTCAATGGGCTGTCCTTCCTGCAAGAAATGTGGGGAAAAAATCCCTGACCCTGTTCCTGGGTCTCTTTACACCAGAACACCGTGCAGGAGACCCTCATTCAGTGCCAGTTTCCCACACCTCATTCCAATTGCACTGCTCTTGTGATCTTCAGAGGGTGTCAGTGCAAAGTTACCGACATCCCAAACGCAGGTTGCTTATACTGGATGCCAGTGTGTTTCCAAAAGTAGTGTATGCACTGCTTTTGGTGCAGAGCAAATTCAGCCTATTCAAAATGAATGGACTGAAATCACACTGCACAAAACTGCATGTAAATCGCACAGAAACCACACGGCATTACTGTGCAATTCACATGCATTTCCTAGTGTGAATGGGCCCTTAATTGCATGTTGCCACAGCACCATGTGATTTAGTGCACGTGAAATCATACCATAGTTGATGTGTGTGGGGTGCTATTAAGAATGTGCAGCGCTTTTCTCTGCGGGTCAGGAATGCATGCAATGTTATGTGCATTCCTCACCTGCAAGGATGTTAACCTAACCTATGAATTACATCAGATCAAAAAAGTCTTTCCTCCGAGTACCTGTGGAAATGTGTAGATTCAGCAAGAGATTACGCCCTGCCCCACCCCATCAAAAGTTCTTAAAGAGTAACTCCACTGAGAAAAAAAATTCCCTATGTTGATCTACAGTATGTACATTGCAGGGATTTGAACAAACTTTGTTGCAGATTTCTACTTTTTGGTATTTTGAAGAAATAGCTCTTTGTTTGTCTGTGTCCATGTGCTAAATGTATATCTGTATCGGAGTGGTTAGGCCAATGGTAGGCCAACACACAAGCAGGAAATAAAATTTCTGGGGGGGCGCCTAGTACACCATCTGTGTACAGAACACCTCCAGGTAGCCATATTGCATTGCATTTTACAGACGTTTACAGTGCTGCAGATTGAAAAGGAGAAGTCATTTTTAATAACATTCTATTACAGTATGACTTGTGTCGCAATTGTATATGCTATGTTATGGTTTTTTTTTATTTGCTAATTTTTTTATCATGAAAGTGGAGTTACCCTTAAAAGTAAAATGTAATGCGTAGTACTTTCCAGGCAGATTTGTTTTCACTTAATTAAGTACAAAATACTGTGTAAAGTACTTTTGTTTTGGGTATACAATAGCCACAAGCTCACTTTAGTAGTGTTTCTATTATTGTTCAAGGAAAAATCCAATTTGCTTGGGAAGTACAGTATTGATATTTGAGCTCCCTCTTGTGGACAAAATAGAAGTTGCTGGCGCATTGGAAATACTGTATTTTTGAGTCAGTGTGTTTTGCATGATGTGACACTAGCTCCATTGGTGTGCTTGCAACTAAAGCAATCGAGTACTATCCCTCCCTGATACTTTTTTTTATTTGCACTTACATTAAAATTTTCAAGATAAGCTTTCGGGTCTACCCCCTTCCTCTAGTGTGCAAGCCAGTGGCGGCTGGTGCTCAAATTTTTTTTGGGGGGGGGGGGGGCGCAAAAAGAAAAATGTAATAGGTATTGCTTCGCGTCAAAAAACACAGTAAAAAATTGCGTGACTTTGAAGTCATGGTACAGGCATGGCACAGGTGATGGTATAGGCATGGCATAGGTGATGGTACAGGCATGGCACAGGTGATGGTACAGGAGATGGTATAGGCATGGCACAGATATGGTATAGGCATGTCACAGGTCATGGTACAGGAGATGGTATATGCCCCCTTTCAATGCAGAGACCAGCGTACATGCCCCCTTTCAATGCAGTGACCAGCGTACATGCCCCCTTTCAATGCAGAGACCAGTGTACATGCCCCCTTTCAATGCAGAGACCAGCGTACATGCCCCCTTTCAATGCAGAGACCAGCGTACGTGCCCCCTTCAATGCAATGAATATGGTGCTGTGCCCCCTTCAATGCAATGAACACTGTGATATGCCCCCTTCAATGCAATAAACACTGTGCTGTGCCCCCTTCAATGCAATAAACACTGTGCTGTGCCCCCACAATGCAGAGTTCAGCGTGCATGCCCCCTTCAATGCAACTGTGCTGTGCCCCCTTCAATGCAATGAACAATGTGCTGTGCCCCCTTCAATGCAATAAACACTGTTCTGTGCCCCCTTCAATGCAATGAACACTGTGCTGTGCCCCCACAATGCAGAGTTCAGCGTGCGTGCCCCCTTCAATGCAACTGTGCTGTGCCCCCTTCAATGCAATGAACACTGTTCCGTGCCCCCATCAATGCAGAGTTCAGCGCGCGAGCCCCTTTCAATGCAGAGCGCCACAGCATTGTCCCCAATCACTGCAGAGCACCACAGCATAGTTCCCAATCACTGCAGAGCGCCACAGCATTGTCCCCAATCACTGCAGAGTGCCCACAGCATTGTACCCCAATGATTGCAGAGTGCCACAGCATTGTCCCCCAATTGATTGCAGAGTGCCCACAGCATTGTACTCCAATGATTGCAGAGTGCCACAGCATTGTACCCCAATGATTGCAGAGTGCCCACAGCATTGTACCCCAATGATTTCAGAGTGCCCACAGCATTGTACCCCAATGATTGCAGAGTGCCCACAGCATTGTACCCCAATGATTGCAGAGTGCCCACAGCATTGTACCCCAATGATTGCAGAGTGCCCATAGCATTGTACCCCAATGATTGCAGATTGCCCACAGCATTGTACCCCAATGATTGCAGAGTGCCCGCAGCATTGTACCCCAATGATTGCAGAGTGCCACAGCATTGTACCCCAATCAATGCAGAGACCAGCGTGCCTGCTCCCTTCAACCCAATGCACTTACCTGGCGGCGGCTCGGCTATCGGCGGCGGCTTTTCCCCTCCTCGATCCTTCGTCCTCTTCTGCGGCGGCGGGAAGGTGAGCGGAGCGGCTTCTTCCTCGTCCTCTTCTGCGGCGGGAACCGGCGGACGGCGGGAAGGTGAGCAGCGGTGACGGTGAGTGACTGACGCACGCACCGGCACTGCCCCCATTGCGACGTCAGCGATCGGATGTCCTGGATGATGATTGGTCCAGGCTGGAGACTGGACCAATCACAGCCAGGATATCACAAAGGTGGGGGTGGCCAAGCGCTCTTTCCTGCGCCCAGGTTACGCCCCCAGAAGGCAGCCAATCGGCGCCTTTCTGGGTCGTAAACCCCACCCCCCCTTTAGCCACCACATAGGCCGGCGAACCGATTTTTTTTTTTCTATAACTTTATTGTTCTTTTTTGTCATTTTTTTCCCTTTTTTTTAAGGGGGCGGCGCCCTGGCGCCCCCTATGCACGGGCCGCCACTGGTGCAAGCCGTACTAATATGTATTTTGGAGAAAGCACAGTGGGGTTTATTTACAAGAACTGGAGAATACAAAATCTGGTACAGCTCTGCATGGTAGCCAATCAGCTTCTTACTTCAGTTTGTTCAATTAGGCTTTAACAAAAAAAAAAAACTGGAAGCTGATTGGTTTCTATGTAGAGCTGCACCAGATTTTGCACGCTACAGTTTTAGTAAATCAACCCAATATTTTTAATGACAATGCCTTCCACTAATAAATTTGGTTGTAACTTGTTTTAATCTTTTACTTCTACTTTTTACATGCTACATAAGCTAAGACCCATGCACATAAAATGATATTGTTTGTTGTTGGCAGCTGCATCTGCTGTGTATACCTTGGGGCTCCTTTCTTAGCAATATCATGTAATTCTTATTATAAATGTTATACCAGAAAGGCTGATATATTTTGTTCCAGGACTTAAATTAAACAAATGAAAACATTCAAAGGTTAAGTTTGGACATGGGGCAGAACTTGCTGCCCCTCTGAAAAGCAATTCTCTGTGGATAACTTTTCAACGGTGTTTGACAGGAATTACTATATGGAGGTGCCACACACCAACAACTCAATGCGTATTAAAAAATGAAGAGTGGTCTAAGCCTCAGCTCTTCCTGAGACCATGCCCTCTGATTCATTTTGCCCGCCTCTGGGGCTTAGTCATAGAACACTACCTCCATATAGTATACCTCATTAGGCTGCTGGGATGAGCATTTTAGATGCCAGCACCCCCTTTGGTTGTGGATGATTTGAGCTGCATCTTTTGGCTGCAAAAGTTCCTACAGGTGTTTGACATGTAGTCGACCATGTGAAGTTGCAGAGAGGCCTTATTCACTTGAATAGGTCACATTCAAGTGAATAAGTACTGTCTATTGAAAGTGACAGGGGGTATCGATTTTGCTATAGCCATGAAGCAAAACATCATGGCCATGGTGTGTGTACATCCTTGCCCGATTGACTTTGCAGCTTAAGGGGGAAGGGTGGTAAAAACAAGACTCAACCCCCTGTTTTTCAGCCCCCCCCTCCTTCTAACCACAATTGTATACAATCTCTTACAGATTATTCCAAATAATACGGATAATATCCCCTGTAGGCTGGCATACACACTGGATTATACTGAATTTTCCTAATGTTCAGTCTGTGGTTTTTCAGAATAATCGATAGACACTTGCATCATTGACATCTACTTACCAAGTACCATAATTTGATATTCAAAGCTTTTCCCCCCGGAGGTTGTCCCTTGAGTTGATTGTAGACAGTGTGGACCCTTGTGTGCTCATTGGCTGTTACTGTGGATCTTTTGATGTTTATAGGTTTAAGGAGATGGTATCTATTTTAATTGTTCTGACCCATGTTTGATGGTAAAGAATCAATATATATTTAAACACCCTTGTATAATAAATAAATGGAAACGTGTTGGAGTTCCCCTAGCAAGGGATATTATATTAGGAAATTCCATTGGTGGATATATATGCATGGTCCACCCCACCAGTGGGCAGATGGGTATTGTGATGTGTCAGGGTCACTTTCTTGGTGAATGTATTATGATGTCAGAAGACTTGTTTTTTTTTTTGTATAAAATGTCTTTTTAAACAACGTTTGTATAAATTGAAATACCTTTTTTTTTTTTTTTTACAACGTCTCTCTTTTCTCCCATAGAAAGTCCCATGGGAGATTACTGTATTGTTTGTTGTACTATTTGAGATGAGGCGTTACACAACTCTATGTAGGCCAATCTTGTTGTATAGGACATTCTGAGTAGAGAACTGCCTGTGGTCTTTGGGTGTACTTGTTCTAGAAGGGATCTAAGTGGCAAAGGTTGCTACATGGATTGGAGTTGCCCTGATAGAGTCCTAGATATGCTGACCATTCCCTGTTACCTCCAGGAAAGGCTGCTGTAAGAAGTTTAATGAGAGGTTTCTCCTCCCATAGTTGCTATTGATCATTTTAGAGTATCCTGTGACCCTAAACCCCTATCCTGTTTAAGTTTCTTCAATTAACAAATACTAAAAGAGACAACCTATAGACTTTTTGTTAGTGTTATTGGAGCAGTTGTGAATGGACTGGTGTTTGCTGTGGTTGGCAGCCTCTGTACTTTTAGGGAAGAACCATTTATACTAGCAGCACAACACTTACAAGTTCCAAAGTTACATTTCTATTTAAACTACATCCTGTGTTTGTAATATGAATTTAATTTTAGGCTTCATTTAAATCACTTTAGTCAATAAGTAAGGGTGTCTGTTGGCTATTAATGGGTTTATTTGGTATGCCTGTGGCCACCGCCTCTTCAGTGATTAATAATAATTTCTAGAATAAATGAGGCTGTTGTTTTTTGTTACGAAGAGGAATCCTTATCTACATACCACCCTTTGTTTTTCAGTGCATAGAAACCAGGCTTTTAAATCTAAATGTACTGCAGCTAAAGGGGGACTATATTTTCACCAGAAAACTGCTTAACAGGTTGCTAGTAAAGACCGTACATACTGTTTCATTCAGAATTCTAATTCATGCAATATTAGTTTTGATTTGATCATATTAAATAAATTCATACAACATTTTTTTTTCTCTATACAGTTAGTGGAATAGCCTTTGTCAGTCAGGGTATTAGTGGTTCCTCCAGAGGTTGCTAGGAACTGAGCAGAGGTAGATTTGACCTACTGTCTGATGGTGTTCAAATAGTTCAAGTAGCAACACCACTTAGCAGAGCCTGAGGCATGGGACCAGTGGAGATTTTCCTCTTATTCCTCACAAAAGTGACCACTGACAGTGACACTAATGATCTGATTAATTGTATGTAAGGGGGTATAATTCCTGATGACTATCAATGTAAGTAGAATTCTTCTTACTGTCCCTCAATGTATGGGGGCATTACACCAAACACCATTATAATGGGTATTCTTTCCACTGACTATCAGGGTAACAGGGCATTCTTTCCATTTACTATTAGCTTAGGCCCCTCCATCACTGACCACCATTGTTATGTGGCTAATGTGCCCATAAGCTGTAGATATAATATTTTTTATCAGGGCTTCTCTATGACCTGAACACTATTATAATAGTTCCTCCATGAAAATCCGCTTGAAAAAGGCTACATTAGTGTAACCACCAATTTAGGAGGCTACCACTTTAAAGATTACACATGTAAAAGTGTAATTCAATACTGATCACTAATTTAAAGGGGCACATCACTGACCACCAATGTAATCATGACATTTCTCCACTGGCTACCAATATAGGGGGGGGGGGGCACCTAACCACTGACAACTAGTGAAAAGGAGCACTTCTTCAATGACAGCCGTTGTAAGGGGGCAGCTCTTCCACTGACCACTAATGAAAGGGCCACCAATATAGGCAGGTCCCTTCTCCATTGACCACCAATATAAAGGGGATGGTACTTCACCAATGACCACCATGTATAGGGTGTACTACAATGACCACCAATGTAAGTGAATACTTCACTAGTTACCCCATTGAGCAGACATAGCTTCAATTTACCCATGCACCTTTAAACAAAACCCTGCTCTAATGTATTTTTTGTTTTAATGTCCAATGTATTAAATAACAATGTCTACCAGTATTAAGGGGGGGTCACTTCACCAGAAATGACCAATGTAAGGATACAATTCCCCAGTTGACACCAATGTACATGGGCACTTCACTAGTTAATACAGTGAGTAGACTATTTAACCATGCACCTTTAAACCATGGCCAATGTACCATATTAACAACCACTGTATTATTTAACAATGTGGAAACATGCACCAAAGCTTTCCTCTCCTAAGTGTGCCCAAAAGAGCCCAAGGTCTTTCACAATGTCTTTCAAATGCACAATTTCAAAACTTCTTTTCCTACTGCACTGTAAATATTCACTGTACATTTGACAGTTTGAACGCTGATATTCACCGTTACAAATGTTGTACTTATTGCCAATGAATTTTCAGTGAATATCATTACAAGCCATCACCATGCCTAGACTAGATTGACCAGAGTTTTATAAATATTCCTCAGTTTGCATTTTAGATATTATTATGTTGGCTTTAAGTAACCAACTACACTGGTTTAAGTTTTTAAAATGCTGCAATATTCTGAATCTGTATATGTCTAATTTTAAAGCTCTGTGCTGCTTTATGCACGAATGACTATAACCAAATCCTCTGATAGGGGCAGATTTCTCATAACTGGTCCCTTGTGACTTTAGTGCTTTGCACACAAGTCACTAGCTCTAAGCACTCTCTGTGTTTACAAAAGGTAGACCCCGGGGAATCCATACTGACCCATACAGAAAGAACAATTAGAAACAAGTCATTTACCAATGATTTAAAAGATCTCATTTAACATCAGTGGTTAGAGATGGCTGAATGGACTCGCACCTGCTCCCAGGCCAATTTAAGAAAAAAATCTGCCTCACCCACAAAATTTTAACCACCTTAATCAAAAGAAAGACACCCTGAGCAGAATACATATTGACGACAGGAACTTATAAGAAATAGCCCCTGAAGGGTTGATTAGTAGCCTATTTGCACAATAAAATAACTCTGTTTGACAGCACTTTATTCATGGTAGTTATGAGAAAAGGCAGGTGACTAACTATGCATATGCATACAGCGGTAATTTTAGCTTTTAACACAATTTTGAATAAATAAAGAACACCAAAAGTGATAACAAAAATCATAAATATAAAAAAAGACCTCAAGTATTAAACACACAAAATACAAGTAGTCCTTTTTAATTAGTAATTTGAGTAAAGGTCCAGAAAAAATAATTGCGTACGTTGTTCTGGTAGTTTTTTTTGTATTCTTTCTATTATTCATTTTCTTAAGGATTCATATTATTCATATTCTTAAACCCCTCATATACCCCCACTGTAGTTTTTACCCCCTCCCTTTCCCTTTTTAACCCCCCTCCCAAAAAAAAAAAAAGGAATCCCCCCCCCAGTTCTGGTAGTTTTGAAATGGCACTATGATAGTTTGGGGGCATTTAATTTTTTTTTTTTTTTTTTTCGGTTATATGCTTTTTAACTGATTTCTTTCAAATGTTTTTACTTTTTTTCAGAACAGCTTTATTTTACATAAATTTAATATACAGAGTGCATCTGTATAACAGGGTTCATAGAGCATTATGAATTATGTTAAGTAAAAAAACACCACACAAGCTTTTCGGACATTTTTTTCAGAGTATTGAAAGTCTATATAGCTATGTCAAAACAGACATTTTTTCAGCATAGCAGTTAGATGTAAAATGTTAAAATAGACGTCTAGACATCCACCTGCTGAATATAAATCCTACATATGAAATATTGATATTCGTGTTTTTTATAAAATTTCTAGTCCTAATAATACATAGAGAAAACATAATCAAAATGCTATATACGTATGTGACTTTAGGTGGCATGTATGCTGTTTGAGTTATATGTGCTGAAATTCTGATGGTGGTAGTATAAAAGGCTTTCCGCATAAACTAAAAAGAGAACATTAATGCATGTGAATGGTTGGGCTTTGGGCACCCATGAAAAAAATGTGAGAAAAGGATCAATGTTAATTACAAGGAGAGCATGGGATGGGTAGTTCAAAATCATGAATGATCACAAAAAGCATCATGTTGGCTGCCAGTGGTATGCATGTAAACTTGGCAGTCCTATTTTATCATATCGCATTATAGTATAACTAGACATTAAGCCCGTTAAATTAACGGGCGCTAGAACATATGTCGTCAAACATTTGTAAAAACAGAAAACTTTGCGTGATAAGCTTGTGTTAAATAATGCTCATTCCCCACATAACTAGCATGCTTTATAACATAAGCTCTATTAACACATCTGCTTCTGGAGGTGGACATTTGTAAAAACATACTTGTTCCAGTTAAGTGAGAGCCTCTGTCAGCTCTGTGCCCTAGCAACGTCGGGGACATTCGCAGAGCTGACTGAGCGGCTCTCGCTTATCTCGTTCTTTTTTCTAACAACACGAGAGCCGCATGACGTAGCCAGCTCTGCGCATAGCGTCCCTGTTGCCCTAGCAACATCGGGGACACGCGCAGAGCTGACCGAGCGGCTCTCGCGTGCGAGCGCGCACCCGCCGCGTGCCCGCGCACACCCGTCGCTTCAACAGTTTCGCCCGGTGTTCTATTAGATTTCCCTACCTACGTAATTTCCGGTTGAGATCAGCTGTGGATTCGTCATGCAGCAGCTTGTAGCCGCGTCACACGTCCTATTGGGCATGCGCAGAATAGGTAGGGAATTATGATAGCATCGTAAGGGGTCAGACAAAACTCCTAGTGTGCATGCGCCGGTGCATGCGCACCAACGTGTCGGGCAGCGGGATCTCTTATAACAAACATCCATCCAATCTCCATGGCACACACTGCGCTGACCCGACAATCCGATCTCCATGCCCCACACTGCGCCGACCCGACAATGAGACAGTGGACGTGCGCATGTGGGTAGGAAATAGGATTGTTGGATCGGCGCAGTGTGTGCCATGGAGATCGGATGTATGTTTGTTATAAGAGATGCCGCTGCCCGATCCGTTGGAGCGCATGCGCCCACTCATGCGCAGTAGGACTTGTGCCTCAGCCCTTACGATGTTATCAAAATTCCCTACCTATTATGCGCATGCGCAGTAATACGTGTGACGCGGCTACAGCTGGTGCATGACGAACCTGCACCAGAAATTACGTAGGTAGGGAAATCTGATGGGGTAGGGTTTTCTGACAGAACACCGGCCGCCCGAAGTCTCTGCGCTCCAAGTCCCAACGGCTGTCCGTGGGGCACATGCGCAGTAGCGCAATCCCACAGACACAGGGACTGGACGCAGAGACACTTGTACTTTATATGTATAGGTATTCGACCCCCCTCGTATATAAATAGGGATTATAGTAAATATTGGGCCCCTCTCATATATAAATAGTAATGTATGGTATATACTGGGCCCCTCTACTAACTTCAGTCCATATACAGTATATACTGGGCTCTTCTCGTATATAAATATATGGTATATACCAGGGCCCCCTTGCATATATTACAGACGTTTAGTATATACTGGGCCCCCTCGTAAATAAATATGGAAGTTTAGAATATACCGGGCCACCTCCTATATAAATATGAATGTATAGTATATACCAGGCCCCCTCATACATAAATATGGATGTATGGTATATAGTACCCCTCCTCATATATATAGATGTATAGTATATCCGGGACCCCTCGTATATAAATATGGATGTACAGTATATACAGGGCAGCGGCATCCCATATCTCCCAATGGGCTGACAATCCTTGCCCAGCTTCTGCAGGTGACAGTATCATTGTATCCTCTCCCATCATATAACATGGAGATACAATACATGATCCCCCCCCCCCCCAATCATATAGCATGGAGATATAATACATGATCCCCATCATATAACATGGAGATATAATACATGATCCCCTCACCATCATATAACATGGAGATATATGATGGGGGGAGTGGATCATGTATTATATCTCCATGTTATATGTTTGGGGGGGAGGGGATCATGTATTATATCTCCATGTTATATGATTGGGGGGGAGGGGATCATGTATTATATCTCCATGTTATATGATTGGGGGGGAGGGGATCATGTATTATATCTCCATGTTATATGATTGGGGGAAGGGGATCATGTATTATAACATGGAGATATAATACATGATCCCCTCCCCCCCATCATATAACATGGATATTTATTACATGATCCCCTCCCTCCCCCCATCATATAACATGGAGATATAATACATATTGGAGGAGCCTTGTGATAGGAGGCACACTGCTGTGGGGGGTGGGGGTCACCCATAGGACCAGCCTATGTCCTGGCACTGTACACAGACATAAGGAGAAGAGGGGGGTGCTGAGGAGGATTGGTTACCACAGGTAACAACCCCACTCCCCTCCCCCAGGCCTACACACTCCGAGCTGTTGTGGTGTAGGCTGGCGTGGCATGCTGGGAGTTGTAGTCCCTCAGGTGACAGGAAGAGACAGGCAGGGTTTCCTGGGCTTCCCCGGGGCCCAGTCTGCCAGGTGCACGCACAGCCCGAGCACCCCCCTCAGCCGCCTCTGCAATGCGGCCCTGACACGGCGGTGCCTGACATGCTCACCATGGTGTCCGGCGGTCGGTTTGTCTGGTAAGAATGAGGGGTGAGCTGCCTTAGCTGGTCCACTGGCTACAGACTTTGGCTGGAAGGAGGACGCTCCAACACTGACCCGCTGCAGCCTGCTGCCCAAAGTCTTTTTGCTCCAAATCCCAACGGCTGTCCGTGGGGCACATGCGCAGTAGCGCAATCCCACGGACACAGGGACGCTGGATGCAGAGACACTTGGGTTTTATTATTATAGATGCAAAAGTTCCACTTTCATAAAAAATGTTTTCCTTTGCAGGCTTTGTTCATTGTAATTGAGGATCTGCATTGCTGGATGGAGTAATTGAAGGTGACTTTTTATTGTGGGATATACAGTATCTCACAAAAATGAGTACACCCCTCACATTTTTGTAAATATTTTATTATATTTTATATGTGAGAACACTGAAGAAGTGACACTTTGCAAAATAGTGAGTAGTAAAGTAGTGAGTGTACAGCTTGTATAACAGTGTAAATTTGCTGTCCCCTCAAAACAATTCAACACACAGCCATTAATGTCTAAACCGCTGGCAACAAAAGTGAGTACACCCCTAAGTTAAAAAGTCCAAATTGGGCCCAAAGTGTCAATATTTTGTGTGGCCACCATTATTTTCCAGCACTGCCTTAACCCTCTTGGGCGTAGAGTTCACCAGAGCTTCACAGGTTGCCACTGGAGTCTTCTTCCACTCACACTGACAACATCACGGAGCTGGTGAATGTTAAAGACATTGCGCTCCTCCACCTTCCGTTTGAGGATGCCCCTACAGATGCTCAATAGGGTTTAGGTCTGGAAACATGCTTGGCCAGTCCATCACCTTTACCCACACTTTCTTTAGCAAGGCAGTGGTCGTCTTGGAGGTTTGTTTGTGGTAGTTATCATGTTGGAATATTGCCCTGCGGCCCAGTCTTTGAAGGGAGGGGATCATGCTCTGCTTCAGTATGTCACAGTACATGTGTGCGCTATTCTTTTTTAATTTACATGTCTTTTGGTTCATAGCTGCACCAGCTTTAGAAATACATGGGTATGCTCCCCCAAATTTTTTGCTTGTTTATTATGTATTCGGTCTGACCAGACTACCGAGGTTGAGCAACCCACCCCACCCCCCACACACACCTGTACTCCATCAGTGTCCACTATCAAGTGGATATAGGAGGGGTCCCCTGTAGTGCATTTGCACATCTTTCCCAGCAAGGAGTGTTGTCTCCAAGGGTTAGAAAGGCTGGATTCATCTCTTTTTCATGGATAGTGTAGGACCCACTGATAATGGGGTACTTTGACGTAGTGGTGGGCTTGAGCACTATATGGCCATATGGTGGGACCAAATCCCCATTTTTATTCATGGATTGTCTTCAAATTTGGTAATTTCTTTTGCATGTGTGCGCTATTCTTTTTTAATTTACATGTCACAGTACATGTTGCCATTCATGGTTCCCTCAATGAACTGTAGCTCCTCAGTGCCAGCAGCACTTATGCAGCCCCAGACCATGACACTCCCATCACCATCAAACCACAGGACATGGTTCCAGTAATCCATGTCCTTAGTCTGCTTGTCTTCAGCAAACTGTTTGCGGGCTTTCTTGAGCATCATCTTTAGAAGAGGCTTCCTTCTGGGACGACAGCCATCCAGACCAATTTGATGCAGTGTGTGGCGTATGGTCTGAGCACTGACAAGCTGACCCCCACCCCTTCAACCTCTGCAGCAATGCTAGCAGCACTCATACGTCTATTTCCCAAAGACAACCTCTGGATATGATGCTGAGCACGTGCAATCAACTTCTTTGGTCGAACATGGCGAGGCCTGTTCTGAGGGGAAGCTGTCCTGTTAAACCGCTGTATGGTCTTGGTCACCGTGCTGCAGCTCAGTTTCAGAGTCTTGGTAATCTTCCTATAGACTAGGCTATCTTTATGTAGGGCAACAGAGTCCTTTGCCATGAAGTGCCATGTTGAACTTCTAATGACCAGTATGAGAGAGTGAGAGGGATAACACCAAATTTAACACACCTGCTCCCCATTCACATTTGAGACCTTGTACTAATAACAAGTCACATGACACCGGGGAGGGAAAATGGCTAATTGGGCCCAATTTGGACATTTTCACTTAGGGGTTTACTCACTTTTTTTTGCCAGCGGTTTAGACAATAATGGCTGTGTGTTGAGTTATTTTGAAGGGACAGCAAATTTACACCGTTATACAAGCTGTACATAAACTACTTTACATTGTGTCAAAGTGTCATTTCTTCAGTGTTGTCACATGAAAAATTATAAAAAATATTTACAAAAATGTGAGGCGTGTACTCACAAAGCGGCTTTCCATGGGGGCACCCCATGAAGAGGAGGGGCCAGGAGCGCTCGTAGGGGACTCCAGAAGAAGAGGATTGGGGCTGCTCTGTGCAAAACCATTGCACAGAGCAGGTAAGTATAGGCATGTTTATTATTTATTTTTTTTAAAAGAACCTTTATAACCATTTTAATGTTATGCTAACAATTTAAGTTAAACTGAACTGTGCCCAAGTCCTACTCTGCTCCCTCTGGACTTCCCCACTAATTTGCTTACCAGACTAGTGACCCGTGCTTCAGTACATTGTCATCTATGCAGAGTTATGTGCTCCAGTATGGTTTGCACTCAAATGAAGCAAGCCACACTGGACCACAAGTGAACTGTGGAACACCCACACTTTGCAAATGAACCAGTTCAAGGGGCTAAACTGCGCCCAGCACTGGTTTAAAGTGTCAGTGTGAGTTCACCCTTAGAGACCTTATTCCTCTGCTTATTTGCCTTCAAGTGACTGTAAAATTTCAATCAACCAGTTTGTAAGGCAAGGCACTGTTGTATGTGGCAAGGATATTTTTGCTACAGTAAACCCAGGAGCAGGGCCGTTTGAAGGAATTTGGGGGCCCCAAGCAAAATGGACATGGAGGCCCCCCCCGACCCCCCGCAAACACGCAAAGCCTTTTTTTTTATCAGCTAAAAGGTATAATATATATATATTTCCATGGTGTCCTGTGTGCGGAGGCGTGTCTGCGTCGCATACTGACGATCCCTGGCGGTTTCTGTTTGATTGTGAGTAGTTATTGTAACATATGGCCTCTATGTGAAATCCAGCTCAACTCAATGGTCTCTCCTGTGAGGAATGATGTGTACATACATTTGCATTATCCCACACAATTTTAATAAAAATATATGATTCATATATTTTTATTAAAATTGTGTGGGATAATGCAAATGCACACATTATTCCTCAGAGGAGAGACCATTGAGTTGAGCTGGATTTCACATAAAGGCCATATGTTACAAGAACTACTCACAAATCAAACAGAAACAGGGGATCTGAGGAAGAGGGAACTCCTTTGCAAATTGCAAGTCATCAGCAACTAATCCAGCTCCACTCAATGGTCTCTCCTGTGAGGAATGATGTGTACATACATTTGTATTATCCCACACTATTTTAATATATGAATCATATATTTTTATTAAAATTGTGTGGGATAATGCAAATGTATGTACACATCATTTCTCACAGGAGAGACCATTGAGTGGAGCTGGATTTCAGGCCACAAGAACTACTCACAATGAAACCGCTGCCATGGATGGATGGATGAAGGGCTTGTTGAAGAAGACAATGGCAGGAATCCACTGAAGTTCTGTACTGGATCGTCATACCCGATGGAGGCGGGGCACGTCGACGTCATGTCAGTACGCGACGCCGACAAGCCCCCGCACACAGGACACCATCAGCAATGGAAATCCAGCGCTAGCCTGGGCCCCTCCTCCTCTCACTAAAGCAGCAACGGCCGCCGGGCCCCTCCCCACCTCACACAGAAGCAGCGCCGCCGCCACCGGGCCCCTCCCCAGCTCCCCTCCTCACACTGAATCAGCGCCGGGCCCCTCCCCTCCATCCACTACTATAGCCCCCCCTTCCTGGCTTCCCGGCTGGGCCCTCGGACCACGTCCGAAGTGCCCGACTGCTCAGTCCGCCCCTGTACATTTTATATCCGGGAGAAATAGATACAAAGTAAGTGACTGACCAGTCGTTGTCTTGGGGCTCCAGGCCAGCTCGGGGCCCCAGGCCAGCTCAGGGCCCCAAGCAATTGCTTGGTTTGCTTGCCTTGCTGCGACGGGCCTGCCCAAGAGTACTGGGTGTTCTTATCAAAACAGCTCCAGTTGCCCCTATTCCACCTGTGCCCACAGTTTCAGCACTCAGCGCTCCTCAAATGTTAAACCAGTATGTTAGATATTGACACTTGGCCTTCTCTGTCAGAGATGCTGTTTCACAAGAACCTAAGAAATGAATACCTTATACCTCTAGCCTGTAGATATTATAATTTACATTTGTTACATGTAAAATATTTTAATGAGAAGACTTTGTTGAACATATTTGGTGGTAAATATGGGGGCTGTACAAATTATTGAAACACTAAGACAAAAAAATTCTAGCAAAATGCATTTTTTTAAAACTTTTTTTACTATTCATTCCTAATAAGATAAAAAAGGACTAAAAATATATGTATCCAAATGTGCTACCCAATTCAAGAACTATCTGTCGAAAAAAAATGTTAGGTTGCACTACAATCACTAATATGTATATGTGTAGAAATGAGGTATCACCAAAATGAAAAATACTCGCTGAGACTCAAGGTAATTTTAGGAGAAAAAAAACTGGCACTCAAGTGGTTGAGGAAACTACTGTGCTTCTTACTGTTTCACCAGAGGGCCTTTTGGTCCTTTTTTACCCACCTCACCATAACCTTTCTGGTTTTGCCTAGTTATACCTTTTCAGTGCTGTATGCATATTATAAACTAATGGTTCAGCGTGTACAGTTGGCCAGGGACATCAAGGAATGATATGCATGGCTGAGGAATATTTTGGGTGATGGGGTTGAGACTCATAGATACCTTTTGTTATATGAAGGCTTCACTGTAATAAAACCATTTATTAAAAAGTATATATTTTTTACTCAAAGACCCTAACAGTGAATGGCAGATAAGTATGTCCCTGGAATTTTAACCTGAGAAGTGGACATTGACCAGATGTCAAATGCAGTCAGTAAATAAAAATTGGATCCTTAGTGATCATCCTTCCATGAAACCCATCATAAAACATCAGTTTGGTGTTCTTTAGATTTGATGTCAATTTGCATATTGTGTTTGATTATCTCGCAAATTCAATGAATTTTGATTTTGAATTTACTCATTTATTTAACATAGTAAACAACTGTATACATAAACAGGGACAGGACAGAGCAGGATTGGGGACCAAAAGGGCAGAACAGGTCGGGGAAAATAAAAAAACGAAGCGCTGATCAAATACCACCAAAAGAAAGCTCTATGTGTGGGAAAAAAAAGAACATAAATTTGGTTTGGGTACAGCGTCGCATGACCGCGCAATTGTCAGTTAAATTAACACAGTGCCATATGACAAAAAATTGCATGGTCATTAAGGGGGGTAAAACCTTGTGGAGCTGAAGCAGTTAAAGACCGTGCAAGTGCTGAAAAATTCCTTTTGGTCCTGGCAAAAATTCACCCAGCACCCAAATTATTTTCTATTGTATAATTAACAGACCAGAAGAGAGCAAATAGGAGGAGTTCATTGTTAGGGTATACCTACACCTTAATATTCATTTATTGATTGATTACAAGTACTTATATAGTGCCGTCATCTTACACAGAGCTTTAAATATATATATATATATATATATATATATATTGTACATTCACATCAGTTCCTGCCCTTAAGGAGCTTACGATCTAAGATCCCTAAATCACATGTACAAACTAGGGCCAATTAAGACTGGAGCCAATTAACCTACCGGCTATTATCACTTTAACTACTATGGGGTTGATTTACTAAAGGTAAACAAGCTATTCACCTTACAAGGGAAGTTACACTTTGCAAGGGAATTTGCCCCACAGTTTAGTGACCAAGATGAAGCTCTGCTGACTTCCATTATGTACAATATGCTGTCTATTTATTTTTATTGCACATAACTAGGTATTCTTTGCAAAAAGAAACTTCACTACATTCACCAAGCTCTGGGGAATATTCCCCTGAAAAGGTTAATTATCCTTGCAAAGTGAAAAGCCTATTTGCCTTTAGTAAATGAACCACTATGTGCCTGCTGTGTGCACGTAGAGGGGCCTTGTGTATTTTTAACTTATGTTTTTCTGATACCATACTTTACCATTTCTTATGCAATTCTAATAGAATCCTTTGAGTCAACTGCCAAAATAGAACAATGTCATACAGCTGAAAAAGGCCAGCTTTATTTCACCCACCCGCACTTACCTTGTTGTGACCTAACCAAGCATACCAACATCATGTCGGTACCAACAACAATAATGTTTTATTATACGCAACCAGACTCATTATTGGAGCTTGTTTCATCTTCTCTTTTTTTATATCCAAGCATGGTATGTATTTTAGGGCTAGAGATTTAAACTTCAGTCCAGCCACACTGGCAACAGTATTAATAAAGAAATTAGCAATGCCTATGGTGCCCCCAAGAAGCACTATGATAGCCCGAATTTCCATTTTATACTGACTGATTTATTGAGAAATTTTCACTAAAGGAGCTGTCTTTAAAGTCGAACTCCAAACTAATGGCTAACTACACAGATGAAATACATACTGTATATGTGAGCTTATATATCAACCATTGCATTCATATTTCTGCCCATTAGATGGGATTTACACAGCTCTGTCATACTGTACAATCCTGCCCAGTTTAGTAACACTTACAGGTCTTGTCCCTCCATCCCCAGCTTATGATTAAAGTGTTACAAAACCTAGGACCCTGCATTCACTATATCTGTCTATCACAGTACAAAGGACATGACAATGCAATTATTTCAGTAAATATAAACTGCTAAATACCTTTTCCCATCAGCAGTATATAGACTGCTATAAGTTCCTGGTGAAGCCTGTAGGAGGCATTTTCATATTGCATTGAGCTGTCCTATTATGATCCCTGACCCTTGATCCTCTGTCTGGACAGTGCTAATTGGTCCTGTGCTGATCACATACACCCTCTCTAGCAATACACACCAAACTGAGCATGTGCAGCCTGACTTCAAAGGCTCTGTCTTATCCAGGCATGTTCTGGAGTCAGTGGAAGAAGGGAAGGATCTGTGCATACAGGATCAAACAGCCTTTTTACTCAATGCAGAGGATCAACCCCTTAGGTTCCACAGTGAATATAACAAGCATGCTTTACTACATGTACAGACTGATTTTACTGTTGTGGATTTAGTAACACTTTAAATAGTGAAAAGAAAAGTGGCACACTGATGAAGCAATCTCTCTTTCTCTATGCTTTCTTCTATCAGTATACTCCCATTAGCACGTGAGTATAATTGAGTGGCTCCTCATGCTGATTTTCCCTCCCCCAGTCAGTGTTTTACTGTCCAGAAGAATGCAAGAGGCTGATTCCAAGTTAAATGCAGGTACTTACATCACTTTCGTTGAAAAAAAAAAAAAAATGATTGTATTAATAAATACAGGCGGCATTATTTTGTGTCTTTTATATCTGTCTGGAGGTCAGCTTTAAGCCATATGGTCAGTATCTGCCCTGACAAACCAGAACCAACATCCCCAGATATGTTAAAAAAGGTTTTACAAATAATATCTGGTGCAGTACAAGATATCCAAACATACCCTGCATGCCAGTTTGAGTGTTTGCTTTGGAATTAGGTTGACTCTTTCATGGTGGACAACTCTTCTATCCTTTTCCTGTTGCTTTGACCTTCATCTTCGAAAATTTTAAAGATCCAATGAATTTCTGTTTCAGAAATAAGTAATCTCCCTAATGACACCCATTCAAAACTCGCATCAATGAAAAGAAGATAAAATATAACTTCCAAGAGACGTTATTGTTCATTTTAACTACAATATCATCATTATTATTTACTACAATTGCATCATATTTCAAAATGATTTACAGGACACTGCATAAAGTATAGTTACAATTAGTCTGCTATCATTTACAAAAAAAAAAAAAGGATTTGATAGCCATTGAAAGTTATTTACAACAATGAAAAACACAAAAAAAGAACAATCTTTTGGTAAGAAATTAGTAAAAATAGTTTTTCCAAATATTTGCATAAATGAAAATAGTATAAAAAAAAAACACAACATACAATGGTTAGGAATGCACATTGGTCCTTCTATATTAGATTTCTAGTTAAGAATCATATTTTCCCAGAGTTCATAAAAACATTAATTATGGCACATTAACATATTTTCTCACATTCTACCCTGAGCTAGAAAATGGCAATTGTGCCCATAATTTACCTGGTGTGAAATACAGCATTCTTTCTGTGCATTCACTGCTACGAATGTTCCTTCTATGAGCAGAGCTTAGGTGCTCAAAGAGAGTTGAAAGGTTATTCACACTATTGCCATCTCCTTTTTAAAGTAGTATGTAATTCAATGGCAAAATACTATATAACCTATAAAGTAATCTATTGATATAGCCAATGGGGGCATATTTATAAAGCAGCCAACCTGACATTCGCCAAATATCCATCGAAGGGAAACCTTCCTGGTGCAGGTGTTTTTATTGACAATGATTGATTCATCACCAGTAAATGTTTAGAGCCTTTGGTGGAAGTGGGGCTACATGTAAGCCAGTCACCACATCAAGCAGGAAACCAAAGTCATTGTGTAATTGAATGTTATTAAACATGTTTCCTTTTCAATCGGCAGCACTGTAATTTTCTGTAAAATGCAATTCAATATGGCTACCTGAAATTCTGTGTACAGAAAGCCCCCCAGAAACATGATTTCCTGCTTGTGTGATTGGTTTATAGATTTTCCCAGAAATCTGCATGAAGATACAAGTCAGATATTGGGCATCCCCTGCAACAAGAATGTCATTTTTGGTGAGATACTGTCAATAGGAATTAACGTTTAAATGGATGCAGACCCTGCCATTTTCCTCATTAGAGCCCTGCAGGTGCAGCAGCTGATTCGTCATTATAAAAACCACTCCCATTAGATTCACTCTGCACATGGATACAGACAACAGTAATTTCTTCAGAATATCAAAAGTTAGGAGTCTGCAACAAAGTTTGTTAAAACCCTTGCAATGTACACAGATCACACAGAGGGGATTGTTTTTTTTCCCCAGCAAAAGTGGAGTTACTTATTAAATAAAGTAACTTTATTCCAACCATGAACCAGTCAAAGAGCCATTGTAATAATCAGTAAAATCAAGTGAATAAAGCAGGACCAGTTACGTTGCACTCGGGCTGTGATGAAAGATCAAGTGTGTCCTTCAGTAGGAGTCAGTGTGGAGATGAAGGATGGCAGTATACAGACAGTGTGCTAACAACATGGCAGCGTGCCGAGAATGACATCAACCAGACCGCAGGATGAATTCAGTGGAGAGCCGTAGAGGGTCAACATGAACCACAATCATAAATTGGTTGCCCCACAGCTCGTTTCGCATGCATGCACTTTGTCCAGTTTTGGAGCGGAAGGCAATTAGCTAATTTATGCATTGTGGGGTGAATTGAAGGGGAGGAGAGTGGGCGGATCTACTGAAGGACATGAGAACTGATCTCCCATCATTTCTTATACACAAACAAATTTTACAAATAATAAAAGGAAGTTACTAAAAATACTTAACTTGGGACATAATTGTTTAAAAAAATATATAGATAAAAGCAAACAGTAAAAAAGCAGCAAAAAACGACAATGCATAATATTACATCACAGCTCAACACAGGTGCTCAATTACTGTCCCTGCTTTATTCAGTTGTTTTCCTGGCTAGTTGACTGGTTCATGATTGGAATAAAGTTACTTTATTTAAGTTCACATGGCAGTCTCTGAATGACTTTGGTTTCCTGCATGATTTGGTGACTGGCTTACATTTAGCCCCACTGCTACCAACTTCTCTGAGCGCTGTTTATTTGTATGTTTCTTCCTTCATTACCATTACTCCATGATTTTTCCACAGCAGCCGGAGCAATTCTTTAAGTTTCCACCCACAGATTCACATGGCATATTGGACTTAGCACTGAGTATTAAGTGTTTTTAACCAGTAAATATTTGAAAAGTGTCTTTACTACTTTATAAAACAATAGCACAATTTTAGTATAGTAAGACACATTTACTGAATTTAAATTCAACAGGCTAGTTTGAGCTGTACATTTTTAATAGAAGAATACCTAATATAGTATTTCACAGTGGTATCTGTTGAATGACATGGTTATTGTAGCTTGTCCATGGACTGCACGCTGAGAGCTGGCTTCTGTGTTTCAATAAATTATATTTTTGTCAAGCGGCCACCACTGGAGATGGAATGTGAAATTTGGCTAAGATCCTTAGAGTCTGGCTGCTGGGAATTTTCCTTGATGCACTTCTACAAAAGTAAAAGAATAATGGAATCAGTATTAAAAGATGTATTCAGTATAATGCTGTACTTCTTTTTCTAAACTTTGAAAGAATTTTACAAATAAAATTCATGAAAACCAGGGCACAATACACTGCACAGAACCCACTTCATAAATTGCACTCACATTTATTAGGTAACGAACAAGCAAATTATGAAGTGGGTTCTGTGCGCTGTGTTGAGTCTAATAACCCAGGTACTGCACTATTGGAGGCTGTTTTTTTTTTCTGTTTGTTGTCTATGACCTATTTGTAAGCTGTGTGGAGCCATCTTGAAGAGGGAATTCCATCATTCTTAAAGGAGCCTGAACACCAGAGTTTGGGTCCATCAGACTGATCTGCATTTATGCTTTGTTGACCCTTAGGGGTCTATAATGGATGTGAGCTTGCACTTCACCTGGTGAAAGGAGCACAAGTGGAAAATTTTCGTTACACTGTGGTGTCATCTCTATAAGCCCCTTTATTAAATAGGGACTTTTTTAATTGCACAATCTATAAGAAGCTTTATTATTTATTGCATTGGCCTTATTGCATTATATGTTTGTTTGTGTATTCAATTTGCACTGGCACATATATATATATATATATATATATATATATATATGAAACACTTACCCGTTTAGTAATTTTTTTGTCACTTTCTAGTTATTATTTTTACCTTGATTTAGAGGCAGTGCATCACACATTTTAGTATTGATTTACTGCGGAAGTGGGAACACATTTGGGGATTGCAGCAGCTGCACCCTGTAATTTCCTAATTTCTATCACTAGGTGGCAGCTCACTACTACATTTATATACATTAAAATGTTGGGCAGTATTTAAGGATGATGTGCAAGCATACAATAAATAAAAGCCATTAAAAAACACATTTGACAAAACACCCCTGTTTAAACAGGAACCAAAAAAATACTTAAGACAATGACCTAAGATTGAGTTTTTGCAAATTAGGAATTGCGTATGAGTTCCTTGACAAGGCTATAAGTAGACACAATGCAATAACATACAGTATGTCCTAATGTATGGTGTGGCAAAAGACATAGGCTGACATGATCAAAGCATTCACCACCTTACCAAGTATTGTCACCATATCCTTTGCAGTTTTCCTGTGTACAATATAGTTTGTTCCACTTGACCTAGAAAACAAACACACTTTAATTTACCAAATTATAGTTTAGGTTGAGGGTATTATGTAAAAAAATACATTTGGGGTTCTAAGCTGAGCATCCTAATCATTGTATACTGCATGGGTTTGATATGTTTATGTTTAAAGCAAAAATCCTGTACACCAGGTAAAGTCAGGGGCTATTTGATATTCATTTACAGTAAATGTAAGTAAGTAATGAAGCCAGAGGGTCAGCATAACAACCCAGGAACAAGCTATTTTATAAGGAAGATAACAATGGCAGCCTTCCATATTTCTCTCTTGAAAGTTTAATTGCACAAGAATTTTCTATGTGATCAATGTTCCAATGATTTACACATTTAAAAGTGGACAAGTATAAAGGTAGCGTGCACACTGCACACTTGCTAGTAGACAGATGGTAGGGCAGTGTGCAAACGAAGCAACTTGTTAGAGGACAGGTATAAAAGTACACAGATATAAAGATGAACATATGAATGGAATAGAGGTAGCATGCAAAGCAAGCTACACTGGTTATATGGGGTGTTGCTTTAACGTATAACGCATAACATGTCACATAAACCTTAAACACATGACCATTAAAATGGCAAGAAGTCTTTCACTGTACCTTGTAGAGCATACATTTTACTAGATACAACATAATCTGTCAACAGAATTAGCTTTGAAATTTTTAATGTGAATTTTTAAAAAAAAGTTTGCATAAGAAAAAAATAATTGGCTATACCTATTAAGTTGGAATATGGGCTAAACTGATCTAGGAAATTGGTAATGTTGCAGTGTAGGAAAGCAGAAAGAAATGTTATTTTTCTGTGATTTAGCTAATAAACAGAGGCTCTTTCTGAGGCTTTTGCCACAATTCTCTTTGGGGAACAAAGGCTTGCTGCTTTTTTTGCCAACACCATAAATATGAAGCTATAATAGCATTTGACCCATGAATTTCTTTTACTGCCATTTAGAAAGGAATGCGTACTGTTAAGATAGAACAGTACGCATAAAAATGAGGGATTATTTTTCTGCATCTGGGTTGATAGCTTTATTTTCATAATTTATAAGAAAGTAATGGCATGTTCCCTGGATACATTTTAATCTCCCTACTATCATCAGAAGGCCAGTAACGCTGGACAGGCAGACAAGTGTATATTCCTTCTTGTCCACATTTAGGAACTCAATTAAGAAATTGTTGGCAAAGTCGGTAATTTGGATAGCATATTTAAATGACTGTTCACATGATAAGCTTTTTTTGGAAAGTAATTACCGGTACTTTTCTTTTATAAAGTTAATTTGAGGAAATTGTATACCTAATTACTGACATTAAACCAACAAAATGTGTATTTGGCACCGGACATAAAATATCATCCTAGCAATAAACTGGTTAACTGACATCACAACACAATAACAAAAAAATGGAAGGCACTGTACTAAAATCAAAAGGCAGATATTCATACACCAAATCTTGGGTAAGATAGAATTTTAATACACTAAGAAGTATAAATCCCTGAAGTAAATCCTATGTATATGCTTCACTACTTTTCTTCTCACCAACCCACACCTGCATTGTGTTATATTAGATTAGATGTAGAGTATTGCTCTTACGATTTACTGGCCTCCACAACACCTAGCTTCACAAAAGATGCCAGTGAGTTCTTCAACATATCAGAAGACAAAGGTTCATAACAACTGCTGGTTCCTGTGAAGACACAAAATAAACTGTTGGAAAAGGTATAATGGAATTACATATTCAAGAAGTAGCTGAGAAGTTGGTTGTTAGACCAGATTAGAAATCATTAGTGTATTGCATGTAATTGGATACTGAAAGAGCAAGGAAATAAGATATTTATACTTACCATAAATCTTTTTCTTGAAGTCCATTGAAAGTCACATGAATTTAGGAATTCTTTAACAGTAAAGGTATACTACTGCCTACAGGAGGCTGGGACACTGGCAAGCAAAAACATTAAAGCCAGCCCCTGAATAATCCCACCTCCAACCACCATGCCTCCTTTTTAAGGTAAGTACAAAAAATTTATTTTCTATTTTGCCCCTTGAATTTCTAAACAGTTAGGCCATCAAAAAAGCAATCTAACTGAGGGATGGGCAACAGCCATGGAATGGTTTAACAAGTTTGGAGGTAATTCTACAACAGATTATCTGAAGGAATCTACACCTGTATCTAGGGTAGAATAACAAAGAACCAAATCAAATTTGAAAATTGCCACAACAAATGGGAGGCTACCAAGGACCAATCTGGTGCTCCAGGCCAGAACAAATAATCACATAAACTGGCCAGGATAAAAAATCGCATAAACTGCTACCTGAAGGAACGATGGGCTCAAGTGGAGGACCATCCATCCACCTATCAAAGAATAGGTTGAACAAACACTGGATGGGTGAAAACAGACCAACAACCAATGTAGTCAAAAATGCTGCTGGGCCACACCTACCCCAAAAGGCCACAGCTCGGCCACACAAAGAGGACCTATCCCCCAGTGATCAGATCCCACAAAGGCTTCTGCACTTACACTATTCACCCTTAGTGAGAATATGAAGCAGGGTACTGGTGTGACCCTTGGCAACTGTGAGAATAAATTAAAAAAAAGACATTCTTCAAGAGAGATCTCCTAAACAATCCACAACAGGGATGCAAGGAAATGGCAATGGGGTGGATTTAAAGGCTAGTGTGCTATGAGTAGGGCCCAGAACTGCTAAAGAGCACAGAGGAGTCAAGTCCTTACTAGGATAGTGGGCCATAAGGACGTATCAATGTTGGTATGTAAGTCGAGAAGTTACTCAAAAGAGGGATGGTACTGAGAAGATTCAACCACCACAAGGGTTGCAACCACCTGTGAGGGGACAAAAGACCGCAAAGATAAGTGTAAGTTTGAGTGGAATACCATTCCCAAAGGCAGGCGTAAGAGTGCCTATCAAAGGTCACAGGGTGCAGTGAGGCCAAACAAACCAGGGAAAATGCACAATAAGGTGCAGTAATACCTGTAGGGTGAGGAGGTGCAGCTGATGGAGATTCCTTATTCCAATAACTAGAATGGAAGCCACAGGGGAGACCTGAGCACCCAAATATTGAGGAGGAAAATTACCAAAAGACAACAGAATAAACAAACAGCACCCTACTTGCAGAAGTTGAGGCACGCATTCATGCAGAAGGCTGAGCAGTGGGGATAGAGGACCTCTGGCTTTCAAACCTGCAGCTTGAGTGGGGTTTATGCTATAAATGCCTACAAGGTACTACTGTAGTAGATGAAGGAGAAAGGTGGGGTTCCTTTGCCTCATCCACAGACCTATTTCATTTAGGCAGGAGCACAATCTGACAAACCAGTGGCATCACTAAATGACAGAGTCAAGAACAGGTCTGAAGAGTCAACTTCCCTTTAAAGGCAACTGAGTCAGATGTTGTTTGGATGTATCAGCATCATCCTAGGCATATAACCAATTTGCTGTTTTCACATGAATAGATATTGTCCCCATGTGAGGCACAAGAGGCCATCACAAGTAAAGCGCAAGACAGACATTCATTCAAAATGCTCCATGACATGAGGGCTTGGCTTGTGATTGAGGAGACTTTGGTACAATATTAACCCCAGGAAAAGAGCTCCATCACATTCTCAGGAGAGGCCCAAAATCCTATAGGTTGTTTCCAGTTATCATAACTTAAATTCTAGGTACAGCAAAAAACTCTTTGCAGGTATAGGACCTCTAAAAGAACCTAGGCCTAGAACAGATGACTGATCCTCTAAATGCAAAGTACTGCAGTATGTACTGCATCAGTAGGGTAAGAAACAATCCGTTGTAAAACTGAGTTATATGCAGTTTGTTCCAAAACAGCCTTACCAGGAGTAAACTGTTAAGTCTCTCAATCTGAATCAGAGATGGTGATAGGAGCCTCAAAACACACAATGAGATGGAGGCTGAGAAGGGTCAGACTCTGCCAAAGATGGTGTCGGGGTTGCTTTACAAGCAGAGCCCTGGATAGCAGTAAAAACCTTACTCCTAGTACTAATGCTATCCTACCCTATCCAAATCTAAAGCTTTTGGCTGGACATACACTTTATTTTTCAGCTAAAATATTTGCTAGAAGATATTAAACAACCATGTTTGTTTTAATTTTGTAAAAAGTAACAAATATACAGTACCTAAAGCTTTACCAAGTTTGTCAGTAAGGCTCCATTCACATCTAGGCATTTTTGGGTGTTTTTTTGCTCTAAGTCTCAGCTCTAAAACACCCAACGAGACAAATCCCATTCATTTCAATGGCCCCTGTTCACATCTGAGCATTCTGTTGCCTTAAAGCCAATTGCTCTAAAAAGTACATGAGCTTCTTTTTGTGGCAGATTACAGACATTTTACTGCTTTTCATTGGTCACTTGTCAACTCAAAACAAAAACGCTTTTTTATTATGATAGTTAATGTTATGGATGCAAATTAATCTTTATTTAGGCCTCTTTCACAAGGGCGTTCCGTATGTCCATATATTACCCCATCCCTTTGCGGGTGATATACGGACATAATGCATGTCAATGGGATTGCGGATGTCAGCGGATGACCATGCGCTGACATCCGGTTTGTGTCCTTTCAGTTCTGTTCCGTTTTTTGGAACGGAACAGAACCCTATTTTTCTTCTGTTTAAAAAACGGAAAGGATGCAAAATTGGATGTCAGCGGTGTCATCCGCTGACATCCGCAATCCCCATAGACATACATTATGTCCGTATATCATCCGCAAACGGACAAGTGTCATCCGTGTCCGTGAAAAAAAAAAGTGCCGGAGCGGATCGCAATACGGTCTGCTCAGTGTGAAAGAAGCCTTACACTGCCTCCCTGTTGACTACACTGCCAGGTTCACTCAAAAAACAAATAACATTCAGGGAGAGATACAAAATACCGTTAAAGAGATACTTTATTAAAATGGAATAAATTATTAAAATATACATATAGAGTACATTTATTTTTCACATCCCCAAATACCATGGGTCTTCTTCCATACATGAGGTTTTGTTTTTTTTTGTTCCATTGCTGTAAACGGACATTTTACATACCTGTTGCAATCATTTGAAAGACAAAACGTCTCACACCAGATATATATTGTTTTTCAGTGAAACTCTCAGATGTCTCCTGTGAAAGGTAGGTGCAAGCTAACTGGACAAAAAGAAGCATGCATCAATACAAATCCACTAAAGCATTATGTAGTCTAAAGTTAGTCTTTGCTTATATGGGAAAAATTGGATTTTTTACATACCGTAAAATCCGTTTCTTTGAGTCCACAGACGGACGTAGCTGCTGCTTTAAATCATAGATGGATTGGTAATAAGCCCTTCCCACTAAGAGTGACCAGGTAGAGCCAAAGGCTTTGATACGCCCAGGGGGGTGGGGTCCCTGGGGTATTACCCCTGGCCTCACCGTTGCATCTTCAGTTTAGTTGCAAGCAGTGAACAATAACCAAAACCCAACTCTTCAGAGAAAAGAGGGGTGGGAGCTACGTCCATCGGTGGACTCAGAGAAATGGATTTTACGGTAAATAAAAAATCCCATAATCTCTTTCTTCCACTGACGGATGTAGCTTTTGCTTTGAATCATAGACAGATGGGATGTCCAAAAGCAGTAACCACTGAGTGGTGGGGAAAGGACAAAATTAAAAGAATGCAATTCCCACGGCTAACATAGCCAACTATATAACATGGAGCCCAACAAGCAGCAACTGGGGCTCAATGTAGCAAAACCATAAAGGAGAAGGAAAAGTGGACTGCTCCTTAAAGCGGAGTTCCGGCCAATAGTCAGGGCTAATGCATTTAAACAACAATATCCTCTAAACTGTCCCCAGTTTAGTGTACATGCAGCATGAATTACTTACCTTGTGAAGTTCTTGTCCAGCGCGGCCATCTGCGCTGTGGGCAGCTGAAGCCGCAGTGTCCCTCTTCCTGGATTTTGCCAGTCCCAGAATGCTAAACCCTCGTCACTTCCGCGTCATTGCACATGCCCAGAAGCTGTTCTCCATCCGTTGGCAGAGAATGACGCACCTGCACCGGATGTGACGAGGGACACCGGTGCAGGTGCATTGACTCCTGGGATTGATGACACTCATCTCCCAGGAGTCAATGCAAAGCAGAAAATGATGTCGGCGGCCGCAGTCGCATAAGAAGGAAGTGGAGCGATTTTCCATTAAAAATAAAGTAAGCGAACCAAAAAAAAATATCCAATTCGTTTTTAAAATGTGATAATGTAATGTATGATGGGAAGTTTAAAATGTGTCCGGAACTCCGCTTTATATGGTGGCCTACAAAACTTTGAGGCCAAAGGATGCATCCAAGGATGCCAACACATCCACTCTGTAAAACTTGGTGAACGTATGTACAGGCGACCAAGTGGCCACCTTGCAAACCTGCATTACTGATGGCGGAAAGCCCAAGAGGAACTCAACACCCATGTACAGTGAGCCGTGACAGAGCAAGGAGGAAACTTGCCCTTAAGGGAATAAGCCTTCACCACCGTCTGTCTGATCCATCCAGAGATGGTCACCGCAGATGCAGCCTCACCCTAACGGAGTCCAGCCGTATTCACAAACAGAGAGTCCGATTTACGAAAGGAAAATCAGTAATCTCCAGATACTCCTGTATCGCCCGAACCACATCCAAGCAATGCACGGCAATTTCCTTAGGATGTGAAGGTTTCGGACAGAGTGACGGAAGCACTATGTCTTCGTTCAGATGGAAGTCTGAAACCACCTTAGGAAGAAACGACAGATTAGGCCATAACACTACCTTATCCCTGTGTATTACCAGATAAGGAGAGTGGCAAGATAGCGCCTCTAGTTAAGAAACCCTGCGCGCAGAGGTGAAAGCCACCAAAAAGGCAACTTTCTGCGACAAGGAGAGCAAGGAAATGTGTCTTATGTTCTCGAAAGGAGATTTCTGAAGAATCGATAGAACCAAATGAAGGTCCCAAGGAGGTAACAGAGACCTCCTGGGGGGAGCCAAATGGCGAACCCCCTGAAAAAATGTACAAATCAAAGAGTGCGTAGCCAAAGGGCATTGGAAGTACACAGCCAAGGCCAAGATCTGACACGAGTGCCCAACGCCAAATTTTGGTCAACCCCTTTCTGTAGAAAGGTCAGAATCGTGCTGATAGCAAAGGATCTAGGATGCAGATTCAGCAATTCGCACCAAGCAATGCACGCTTTCCACGTACTGTACAATGATAAATACGAGAAGTGGACTTCCTAGCTTTGAGTAAGGTAGAAAGCACAGAATCGGACAGACCCCTGTCCTTTAACACCTTGTTCTCAACAGCCAAGCCGTTAAAGCCAGCGACTGTAAAGCAGGATGGAAGATCGGACCCTGAGATAGATGATCTTCCCGCAGAGGAAGTGTCCACGGACCTGCGACCTTCAGCCAAATCACGTCGACATACCAGGATCTCCGGGGCCAATTGGGAGCCACCAGAATTACCAGAATCCCCTCCAACTTGACCCTGCGTAGCAGGCGAGATAAAAGTTTTAGCGGAGGAAATGCATAAATTAGCCTGTACTGGCTCCAGGGAGCCACCAGGGCGTTTACTGCGTTGGCCCGAGGATCTCTGGACCAAGCCACAAACTTTGAAACTTTCCTGTTCTGTCTGGAGGCGAACAGGTCCACATCCGGGGTCTTCCACCGGAGACACAGATGGTGGATTACCTGTGGATGCAGGGACCACTCTCCCTGATCCAGGGTTTGACGACTCAGGTAGTCCATCTGCCAATTGTCTACGCCCAGAATGTACACGGCGGACAGGGCACTTCTGGTGCCCCCTTGATGATTGACATATACCACGGCCATGAAATTGTCGAACTGGACTCAGACAGAACACTCCTTGAGATTGTCCGTCCAGTGGAACAGGCTCAACTTGAATGCTCTCAGTTCCAGAATGTTGATTGGGAGCTTGGACTCTTCCAACGTCCAGGTGCCTTGAACATTCAGGGTGCCCAGCACCCCCCCCCCCCCCCAACCAGTCAAACAGGCATCTGTCGTCACCACCGTCCACAATACTGGAAGGAAGGAAGGATTTTCCATGGAGAAAATTCGGAGAGCTGAGCCACCAATTCAGGGAGTCCTTGGATCACAGAATCAAACAAATCAGACTGTCCAGGGAGAGAGGATCCTTTTCCCATTTGACAAGGATATCCTGTTGCAAAAGACTCCTGTGGGCCTGAGCATATAGTACGGCCTCGAAGGAGGACACATCAGGCCCAGCACCTTCATAGATGACCTGTGAGACACCAGGTCGCCAGCCAGCAGCCACAAAATCGCTTCCCTTAACTTTTGTAACTTCACAGGAGGTAGAAATACCTTTGGCCGAAGCTGAATCTAGGATCATCCCTAGATACTCCAGTCTGGTTGTTGGAACCAGGGCAGATTTCTGAAGGGTGAGATTCTAACCGAACTGCTTTAGAGTGTGAATGGTCACCTCCAAATCCCATTCCAATGTCACAGACGAGACCGCTCGGAGAAGAAGATTGTCTAGGTACCCCAGAATCGCTATTCCTCTCTGTCGTAGCAGAGCCAGGATAGGGGCTAACACCTAACATCCGGGCCTGGTGAAATAAATCACCAGGCCCGGATGGCGTACATCCCAGAGTACTCAAAGAACTTAGTAAGACTATATCTAGACCACTGTTCCTGATCTTTGCTGACAGTATTATGACAGGAAATGTACCAGGGGATTGGAGGAAAGCTAACGTGATACCGATTTTCAAAAAAGGGCAGAGGTATGTCCCGGGTAATTATAGGCCTGTCAGTCTGACATCAATAGTATGTAAACTTCTGGAGGGAATGATAAGGGACTATATCGTAGAGTTTGCTAAAGTCAACAACATCATCAGCAGTAATCAGCACGGGTTTACAAATGGGCGTTCTTGTCAAACCAATCTCTTAACATTCTACGAGGAGGTGAGCTGTGAGCTAGATAGGGGGAGACCAGTGGTGTACCTGGATTTCGCTAAGGCGTTTGATACAGTTCCCCACAAGCGCTTAATTTATAAAATAAGGTCTGCAGGTATCGACCGCAAGGTTTGCTCTTGGATACGGAACTGGCTAAAAGGGCGTGTCCAAAGGGTGGTAATAAATAGCGCATACTCAGACTGGTCTGAGGTGGTAAGTGGGGTCCCCCAAGGCTCAGTCCTGGGACCAACCTTGTTCAATTTATTCATAAACAGCATTGAGGACAGGATCAGTAGTTCTATATCAGTTTTTGCAGATGACACAAAATTGGGCAGGGCAATAACTGCACAGCATGAAGCAGATATCCTACAGAATGACCTGGACAAAATAACAAAATAACATAAAAGCACAATACACTTTAGGGGGGGAACCTTTGGGGGAATCAAAAATGGAGAATGATCTGGGAGTCTTGGTAGAGGATAGACTAAGCAATAGCATGCAATGTTAAGCGGCAGCTGCCAAAGCCGGCAGAATATTAGCATGCATAAAGAAAGGGATGTATTCCAGAGATAAAACTATAATCCTTCCACTTTATAAAACTCTGGTCCAACCACATTTGGAGTATTCTGTCCAGTTCTGGTCGCCAGTCCTCAGGAGGGATGTGTTGGAGCTGGAGAGAGTCCAGAGAAGGGCAACTAAACTAATTAGGGGATTGGAGGACCTTAAATATGAAGAGCATCTGCAATCGCTTGATTTATTCTCCCTGGAGAAGAGACGCCTGAGAGGGGAAATGATAGCAATTTATAAATATCTCAATGGTGACCTCAGCATAGAAAAAAAGCCATTCAGTCGAAAGGATTGCATGAGGACTCGAGGGCATACAATGCGATTAGAGGAGAAGTGTTTTAACCTCAGGCAACGTGGGGGGTTCTTTACTGTTAGGGCTACAAGATTGTGGAATTCTCTACCACAAGAGGTGGTTTCTGCGGGAAGTATGGTGGCTCTCAAAAGACTCTTAGACGTACATCTCAAGGATCAGAACATTTAGGGGTATGAGAGATGATTACGGCCACACACACCTACACAGGTTGAACTAGATGGACTATTGTCTTTATTCAACCTCACCTACTATGTAACTATGTAACCTTGGTGAAGACCCTGACAGCAGAGGCTAGACCAAATGGTAACGCCACAAATTGAAAATGGTCCTTGCCCACCGCGAAGCGGAGGAATCGTTGATGACCCTGGCAAATAGGGACATGGAGAGAGGCATCCATGATATCGATCGAGGCGAGCAGGTCCCCCTGATGCAAGAACGCTACCACTGACCGTAGGGACTCCATGTAAAATTTCTGGACGCGCACAAAGCGGTTCAGAGTTTTGAGGTCCAAGATTGGATGCAATTTGCTCTCCTTCCGTGGAATGATAAACAGGTTCAAATAGAACCCTCAAAAGCGTTCCTGATGAGGAACTAGTAGAATCACGCCTTGTGACAGCATATCCTGAATCGCTTCCTGCAGACCCGCAAGGCAGTCTGGGGAGGGAAAATATCTGTCTGGCGGACGGGAATGAAACTCTATCTTGTGCCCGGACTGAATTACCTCGTGGACCTACCTGTCGTGCAACAGTGAGGTCCAAGGATCCGTGAAAAAAATGGAGACATCCCCCAGCCCTGAAGTGGGTGGGGCGCCCCTTCAGGCAGAAGGGGTCTTCTTGGAAGTGCTGGGGGCAGAGGATTTCGGCTTACCAGCCCACCGTTTCCCGGATCCTTTTCTGCCCAAAGTCTGTTTGGTTTTCTGTGACACGGTCGCACGAAAAAGACGCTTCAGAGCTGTAAAGGAAGGACCTTGCTTACGCTACGGAGACTTACTATTAGTCGAGTGAGGAAGAAGTGTGCTCTTTCCCCAGTGATCAAGTCATCCGAGGAGGAACCAAAAAGGCGATCACCCTGAAAGGGAAGATCCGCCAAAAGCTTCTTAGAAGCCTGGTCGGCCGACCAGTGCTTTAGTCGGACCGCACGTCTGATGAGCACACTTACCACTGACGCTCTGGCCGCAAGCGGAAGAACGCCCAGGTTTGCATCACCTACAAATTGCAGAGTCTGCGATAATTCTCCCAAGACCGGGCAGCTAAAACTGAAGATGCAACGGTGAGGCCAGGGGTAATAACCCAGGGACCCTGCCCCCTTGGGCGTGTCAAAGCCTTTGGCTCTACTTGGTCACTCCTAGTGGGAGGGGCTTATTACCCATCCGTCTATGATTTAAAGCAGCAGCTACGTCCGTCGGTGGACGAAAGAGAAATTTCATTTATACACTCTTTACTTCATAACAATAATATTCAATCCTCATTTTTTTTATTATTCCTATATAAATGTTGTACAATGATGTCTCTAGCCATGCAGCTAGATCCAGACTGAAATTGCAGCACACTGAGCACTCCTATACCTGGTAGCCTTCCAGAAGAGGATGCAACATTTTGAATAAAAAGACAGTCACATTGGTGTCAGGTGATATAATTTCATCAGATGTAACGTGGACAGCATTATATTTGCCAAGTAAGAAGCAGCCTTCATCGAAGTCCTGTCAAAAATGAGTTGAAAGTATGCACTTAATTATCTGTACATATATTTTGGTAAACACTATTCTTTTGTATAACATAGTTTATCAATATTCTTACAAACAAATATATAACAGCTGTCAGATCAATCATGACATACATTAGAACAACCCTATAGTTTTTTTTTTAAATTATAGAATTAGAAAGAAATATTGAGGCCACTGATTTAGAAGATGGATGCTTCGGGCCATTATTCAGTTCTATGCTCTACTACACAGTATAAGACTTCATGTACACTTCAAGCATAACTCCACTTTTTTGAGAAAAAAATATTCCCCCTGTATCCAAGTGGGTTTAATGGGAGTGATTTTATAATTAATAATCAGCTGTGTGCCTGCAGGGCTGGGCCTGCATCCCTTTCGACATGATTTCCTATTGGGAGTATCTCACCAAAAATTACAGTATCTCACAAAAGTGAGTACACCCTTCACATTTTTGTAAATATTTTATTATATCTTTTCATGTGACAACACTGAAGAAATTGCACTTTGCTACAATGTAAAGTAGTGAGTGTACAGCTGGTATAACAGTGTGAAAATTTGCTGTCCCCTCAAAATAACTCAACACACAGCCATTAATGTCTAAACCACTGGCAACAAAATTGAGTACACCCCTAAGGGAAAATGTTCAAATTGGGCCCAAAGTGTCAATATTTTGTGTGGCCACCATTATTTTCCAGACTGCCTTAACCCTCTTGGGCATGGAGTTTAATAGGTTGCCACTGGAGTCCTCTTTCACTTCTCCATGACGACATCACAGAGCTGGTGGAGCCTTGCGCTCCTCCACCTTCCATTTGAGGATGCCCCACAGATGCTCAATAGGGTTTATGTCTGGAGACCTGCTTGGCCAGTCCATCACCTTTACCCTCAACTTCTTGGTAGTGGTCATCTTGGAGGTGCGTTTGAGGTCGTTATCATGGTGGAATACTGCCCTGCGGCCCAGTCTCCGGAGGAAGGGGATCATGCTCTGCTTAAGTATGTCACAGTACATGTTGGCATTCATGGTTTCCTCAGTGAACTGTAGCTCCCCAGTGCCAGCAGCACTTATGCAGCCCCAGACCATGACACTCCCACCACCATGCTTGACTGTAGGCAAAACACACTTGTCTTTGTACTCCTCACCTGGTTGCCGCCACACACACTTGACACCATCTGAACCAAATAAGTTTATCTTGGTCTCATAAGACCACAGGACATGGTTCCAGTAATCCATGTCCTTAGTCTGCTTGTTTTCAGCAAACTGTGTGCGGGCTTTCTTGTGCATCATCTTTAGAAGAGGCTACTTCTGGGACGACAGCCATGCAGACCAATTTGATGCAGTGTGCGGCATCTGGTCTGAACACTGGCAGGCTGACCCCCCACCTTTTAAACCTCTGCAGCAATGCTGGCAGCATTCATACCTCTATTTCCCAAAGACAACCTTTGGATATGACGCTGAGCATGTGCACTCAACTTCTTTTGTCGACCATGGCGAGGCCTGTTCTGAGTTAAACCGCTGTATGGTCTTGACCACCATGCTGCAGCTCAATTTCAAGGTCTTGGCAATCTTCTTATAGCCTAGGCCATCTTTATGTAGAGCAACAATTCTTTTTTTCAGATCCTCAGAGAGTTCTTTGCCATGAGGTGCTATGTTGAACTTCCAGTGACCAGTATGAGAGAGTGAGAGTGATAACACCAAATTTAACACACTTGCTCCCCATTCACACCTGAGACCTTGTAACACTAACGAGACACATGACACTGGGGATGGAAAATGGCTAATTGGGCCCAATTTGGACATTTTCACTTAGGGGTGTACTCACTTTAGTGGCCAGCGGTTTGAACATTAATGGCTGTGTGTTGAGTTATTTTGAGGGGACAGCAAATTTACACTGTTATATAAGCTGTAAACTCACTACTTTACACTTTATATTGTAGCAAATTGTAATTTCTTTAGTGTTTTCGCATGAAAAGATATAATAAATTATTTACAAAAATGTGAGGGGTGTACTCACTTTTGTGAGATATTGTACATATTTGTTGTGGGGGATGCCTGAAATCTAACTTGCATCTTAGTGTAGACTTCTGAGAAAATCAATGAGCCAATCACATAAGCAGGAAAGTGGAGATACCCTTTAACCACTTTACCACCGGAGGATTTTGCTGTCTTACGTCCAGGCCATTTTTTGCGATTCGGCACTGTGCGACTTTAACTGACAATTGCGCAGTCATGCAACGCCGTACCCAAACGAAATTGACATCCTTTTTTCCCCACAAATAGAGCTTTCTTTTGGTGGTATTTGATCACCTGTGCGATTTTTACTTTTTGCGCTATAAACAAAAAAATAGCGAAAATTTTGAAAAAATAACAATATTTTTCACATTTTTTTATATGGAATTCCCCCCCCCCCCCCCAAAAAATGTAAAAATCAAAATTTTTTTATCATTTTTGGCCAATTTGTTTTCTGCTACATATTTTTGGTAAAAAAAAATCACAATAAGCGTATTTTGATTGGTTTGCGCAAAAGTTATTGCGTTTACTAACTAAGGGAAAGATTTCTGTCATTTTTGTTGTTTTTTTTTTTAACGAGTAATGGCGGCGATCTACGATTTTTTTGCGGGACTGCGACATTGCGGCGGACAGATCGGACCCTTGACTGACATTTTTGACACTTTAGGGGGTACCAGTGACATTACTAAAGTAATCAGTGCTATACATATGCACTGTTACTGTAAAAATGACACTGGCAGGGAAGGGGTTAATTTTATTGGAGAGGGAGGGGTTAATGTATGCCTGGTGCTTACTAACATGTGTGGGGGGAGGTGACTGAGTGACACAGGGACAGATCGCAGGTTCAGCTATGCTGAACCCTGCAATCTGACCCTGCCTGTCACTTAGGAGATCCGCCCACTTTGATTACACAAGCGGGCGGATCTCCACACTCGATTCCCCGACGATCGGGGAAGAGCGGCGGTGATCACCGCCGCTCCTCCCCTGGCCCGACTCCCGCTGTGACTGAAAACAACGGGAGCGAGCTTCTGGCAGCGCGCGCGCCGCCCACATGAGGAGGACGATAACGAGCCACTTTTCCGCAGTACGCTCCATGTGAGCGGTCGGCAAGTGGTTAACCACTTCAGCCTCTGAAGGTTTTACCCCCTAATGACCAGGCCATTTTTTGCGATACGGCACTGCGTTATTTAACTGACAATTGTGCAGTTGTGTGATGCTGTTCCCAAATAAAATTGATGTCCTTTTTTTTCCCCACAAATAGAGCTTTCTTTTGGTGGTATTCGATCACCTCTACGATTTTTTTTTGCGCTATAAACAGAAAAAAGCAACAATTTTGAAAGAAATTTTTTTTTAATTTTTGCTATATTTTTCTGCCTTTTATTTTCTGCTATAAAAAACATATTCAATAAAAAAAGGTTAAAAAATCGAATTTCTTTATTCAATTTAGGCCAATATGTCTTCTGTTACATATTATTGGTAAAAAAAAAATCCCAATAAGTGTATATTGATTGGTTTGCGCAAAAGTTAGTGCATCTACAAATTATGTTATATATTTTTTTTTGTAGCATTTTTATTTATTTTATTTTACCAATAATGTCAGCAAACAGCGATTGTTAGCAGGACTGCGACTTTCCAGAGAACAAATCGGACACCTGACACTTTTTTGGGGACCAGTGACATTATTGCAGTGATTACTGTACTAATGACACTGGCAGGGAAGGGGTTACCATCAGGGGCGATCAAAGGATTAAATGTGTCCCTAGGGGGTGCTTTCTAACTGTGTGAGGGGTTGCTCTGACTGGGGGAAGACAGAGATTCTAGTTCCTGCTTAGCAGGAACACAAGATCTCTATCTTCTACCCTGTCAGAATGGCGATCAGCCTTGTTTGCATAGGCAGACCCTAGTTCTGCCTCTCTCGGGAATGATTGCGGACCCGCTGATTGGCTCCCCCTCTGTCCAATCAGCAGGCGATTGTGCCTCCGGCGGCGCATGCACACTTCCTAGAGGCTATTGCACAAAACTACGTACAGGTACGTGATTGAAATAGAGGCGGCCTGCCGTGGTAAATGTATGCTAGGCGGACGGCAAGTGGTTAAACTACTTTGACCGCCGGCCGTGGGAAAATGCAAAACATGGCAAAAATGCACTGTGATTTTACAGCGATTTTGCCGCTTTTTGCGGCCAGTGGTAAAAACATTTCAATGCTGAATGCGATTCTTCCGGAGAGGGAGGTTGAACCTCACCTAACCACAGCAGCTCCTAAACAATCCTAAAAGCCTATGTGTACATGGACACATCGGCTTTTATGGGCGTTTATGGAGTTGAGTTTAGGAGGAAAAAAAAGTTCAAAAGCTCCTAAACTCAACTTTGGAAGCTGTAGTGTACATGAGGCCTTACACAGAATAGTTACCTGGCTTTGCCTGGTTTCAGAGTCAAAGAGAACAAGTAAACAGCAGCTGAAAGTTAGAAATCCTTATCTCTATATTTGTTCCAGGTTAGAGAATGCTAAAGTATTGAAGCCAAAGCCTTAGCATGACCTTCAGTCAAACAGCATTTTCAGAAAGAGAGGTCAATAATGGCAGCCAACTTATTTTTTCACGAAAGGTTTCATTTAACTCTTTTTTTGTAAAAGTGCTGTTACAGTTTAATACGTGGTATACTTATATTATATTAAAGTGATTATAAAGTCTTATTTTTTTTTTTTTTTAAGAGCTGTTGGAGGCAACTTGTAGTTTTACGTGTTCTGGTATCAGATGCTTCTGGATGATTGAACCTGATCACACCTGGTCTGGAATGCAAAGTGCCCAACAGGACATTCCTGATAAGGAGTCATAAATGGGAATTCTTATTCTCACAGAATGTTCTCGCATAAACCTCCTATTGTGAGGTATGGGTGTAGAGGAGCCTCAGATAAGATCTCCTGGGGAGGTTATTCCAACATCAAAGGCCAGCAGTGAATAAAGATGACCCAGGTCAAAAACAGTGATTCGTGGACAGATGGCGCCCCTAGTGGAAGAATATAACATGCTTCCTGGAAAGATGAGATACTTCCTGTTGAATAGGAAGGGGGCATCTTATGAACTGGCATTAGACAAGAAGACAGTGGGTGTTTATGTGGGTGGTGTCTGAGTGGACTTTTGAAAGAATTGCTTGGCTGCTGGCTCTCTTGGCTGCTGGCTCTCTTGGCTGTGGGCCATCATGGCTCTTGGGCTACTCTCTTTCTCCTTCCTGTGTGCTTAAAACCATCTGAAAGATATCGAATCCCGAGGACGAATATTTCCTATAAGCTAACAAGCCCTCTACAAGTGACCCAGAACTGAAAGAAGTCCTCTGCTGTGGACAAGATTTGTGCTGGTTCGCGAATTCTGAAGCCCTGCTTGAGTGGTCCTGAAAGTTCTGTGAAATACTTCATCAGTAAGCGGACGCGCATTATCTGGTAAGTGTAATATTCATATCTCTGGCTGGAATATGTATATGTGTTAAAATGTAAAGTCTTTGTTAGTGCAAATTGTTTTTTTTTTAGGCCTGGTAAGCTGTTAAGTTGTGTGCCGGCAAAGGAAGGGCTGATCACCCTTGGTTTACTGATGTACCCTGCAGATTTATAGGATAAACCATATATCTTTGAGGAGAAAGTGGGAGAAATATAGATTATATTTTATATTTTTTTTACCACGTGAAAGGGAGGAAGCTTTCTGCTCCAAGAGAAGGTCCATGTGGCCTAGGATCTGAGATAAGAGGGCTACAGTCAGTGGTGTTGAGGAGAGAGCAGGGCACTAGTTTGATAGTGTGCTCCTCCTTGTAGGACTACAAGTCTGTGTTAACTTTGGAACAGCTGTGTCTGTGTGTGTGTTTGTGTCTGTGTGTCTTGTATCAGCAGCTGCGTGCAGACTGGTTAGGCAAGCTCAAGTGTGAACGTAATTAGCATATCAATGGAGGTCATTGGGATTTTCCTTAGGAAATATGCCTCTGCTAGGTTTAACATTTCTACAGAAAACGCTTTAACTCACCAATTTAATGATTTGTTAAAACAATGTGATATACAAAATGATAATATGAAGGAGAAACCGTCCTCTAAAAAGAGCAAAAAAGCGAGAATGGCGAATGTAGTGTGCATGCTGTTAAGAATGAAGGAGATACCTGGAGGTAGGGGAAGATGTGTGCGAGAGGGTGAGTTGGTGTGAATGGTGTGGTCTTTTGTTGTGTGTTTAAGTTCCTTGTTGGTGTGTCTTATTCTCCCCCCCCCCCCCCCACCTATGTTTAACCTAGAGGGTGTTTCTACTGTGGTAACCGGTTGGGTGCGTAGCCTCGCAGTTACTTGGTTCTCCTGGACTTCTGTGGTACGCATCCCCTTTTCCCCCTTTCCCCCCCCCCCCTTGATTTGGGCCACCACGGCCCCTCTCTATTCCTCCCCCCCCCCCCTCTTCATTGTTAAGTTAGGATGTCTTTTGATATCATGGTGTATTTTACATGCTTGCCTTTCAATTGTTTTATGGGCAATGTCTGCCCTTGTGTTTCTTTGCTATTGTTTTGCAAAAACTTAAATAAACACCTTTTAAAAAAAAGAATGAAGGAGATTGCGGAACAAAAAGAAATGCAATGGTATGCTGAAAAGGCACAATTATTAGCTCACATAGAAAGTGTAAATAAAAATATATTAGCGATAGCTGTAAAGACAGATGCAAATGTTTGTAATCAGATTGCACAATTGGTGACTGGGAAGTGTGTATTGGAAAAGAAAGTGGATGAATTGGAGGAAACATGTAATTTAAGAGAAAGTTGGATTGCCTCTTTAAAACAAAGAGAGGCTGAGAATGAGCGTATTATAACGCTGCTTAGAAGAGAGCTACAGGAGTCCCAAGCTGTCATAATAGAGTTATCCACCAAACAGGCAGAGATTGAGCAGTCTCAGTGTTCAGCACAGATAGAGAATTTAGAACAACAATTAGGGGAGTCTAATGCTTGTGTTGCTGCAAGTGATGTTGCTTTGGTTGGAAGCAATGTTAGTGATGATGAATGTGTTGTAACTGATCTTGAAATTGATTCAGGAGTTGAAATGCAAAATGAACCTGGTCTTTTGGAGACTTCTGATGTCCATTGCTAGTGACTACTCCTCAGACAGTGAAAGTGTGAAGTCTGTTGATTCCAATCATAGTAATGTTATGCGGCAATGTGAGTCTCCATCACCATATGCTCAGAGAAGGCCCTATGCAGGGAAACCAACTCTCAAGTGTTTTGCCTGTAAAAAGTGGGGTCATATTGCCAGGTATTGTATGGTGATAATGATATGCAAAGAGAATCACACTACCCTAAAACTACACCGAGGTATTATGAAGTTTATTCTGCGAGATGGGGTAGCAATCCAAGGCATAGAGGCCATAGTAGTCAAACCCGTGTCCCTTAAAACTCAAATGCTGAGATTACATTCTGAAAATAGCCAGTTAAGGCAGGAAAGGCATCAGTATATGGAACAACTGAATAGACTCAAAATGGAGGTAGCCGCATGTTCACAGAGGTATAGCAACGGGGGAAACAAATCTTTTGTTTATAGCCCTTAAGGAATCATGGATGGTAAGGACTTTCTGGTTAATGTTTCTTTGCTATGAATAAGGTTTAGATGCAAGTCTCAAAGATTTGGCTTTAATTTTTGGAATATTATGGAGGACCTTGATGTGTTTTTTTTTTAATTTACATTTTTTTTTTTTTTTTTTAGTATTGTCAAGGATAAGCCTTTGGATTTGGTGTTGTTTATGTATTTTTTTTTATTATATTTTTGTTTTGTTCAGGTGGAAAAATTCCAAATTGTTAGGTTTAGTCAACCTGAAAGGGGGTCATTCGCTATGCCCTAAGTTAGCAGCTGAGTACAGTTTTTTTTAACACAGGAGTTTGTAGAAAGCTATAGCAGCTGGAGTTATTGTATTGTTCCTTTTATTTTCATTCAGGTGGAAAAAAACTCAGATGTTTGGGTTTTGTCCACCTGAAAGGGGAGTTTTTGAATAGGTTAAGTTAACAGTCAATTGCGCAGATTTTACGGTTGAAAAAGTTTTGGAATACAGCACTCTTCCATTTTTTCTTTTTTCTTATCATGGGGGAACCATTTTAAAGTGGGTTTATCCCAAAGAGTCATGGTTGTTTTAGTAGTTCAGAGTTGTAGAAGCCAGGAAAACTAAGTTCCTGGTATCCAAGTGAGGTTCTGTAAGCAAACATAGCATGCTAATAGATATTGTGGATAAGAATTTGATTCTGCTCTTGATTTTCATTTCCAGAGTCCTGGTGGAGCGAGATATTGGAGAGGTCTCTGGAACATGGATGAAAGATGTTCATCTGGTTGGCAGTTTGTCTGTGCCATGCCGCATCGAAAATTTGTTCTGACAAACATTCAGGGGAGAAGGGATAAATGAAAAGATGCAGATTAATATGTGCAGTATAGGATTTATTTTCCCTATGGACAATTTAGTGCTAATGCTGCATTTGAAAGACTTTGCCCATCAACAAGACTTGTGAAACATTTTGCCGGAATCTTTCCTATCATTTACAAATGCAAAAGTACTGTAAATACACGTGCAATTGGTTGGAGGTTAGGGAAAGAATATCACCTATCCAATCCTTCAGAACAAAAGATGTAAACTATGAGATTTTTGGGAAGGAATTGAAAGGAAAAAAGATATGTTTTTAATGTGTGATATGTATTGGATTATCTGAATTAATATGTAGCAGGTACCCAGTAGGCTGGAACTTAGTTATCATAAAGTGTCTGTTGGCCAGAATAGGGAGCTCCAAATGGCGCATCAATGGGGTGAAAATGTCCTTGTGGGGGCGGTGTCTAAAGTTTTGCGGTCCTATAGAGAGGGTATCGGTTACAGGACATGTGGGACACCAGAGCTGGGTATAGGGGAGCTACACCTGGTTGATGTCTCACCTGAGCGGTGGGAACTCCGCACAGGTGATGCTGGCGACTAATCATGAAAACATGCTTGGTTAGAGAAAGGGGAACCACTCCAAATAGATCTAAGCTCTTCCCAAACGCTGGCTACAATGGTACAATATGCCTTCACAGGGTGAAAAATGTATCATGGGCTCTGGCGTGCATGCAGGGGCAGTTGGAATTATCAACCAACATCAAGCTGATTGTGCATTCTCTGTATGACGGTCAGTGGTCTTCCAAGTTAGAATCACAGCTCAGTAAGCTTTTGCCTAAATCCATTGCTTTCACTAATCCAAATGGCGGTCGAATGCCTAGGCGGGCTGTGCAAGTTTGAGTCTTCTTGGATACCACATACAGAAGGGCAGACTCAGTCTGTATATTTGGTGGTGTCAATGGGCTTACTGACTGGGGTTTCTACCTTGTTGCATCCAAGGCTAAATTACCCACATTTGATCAGAGAGATGGAATCTGGAGGTAGGTTGATATTTTCCTTTGTCGTGGCAAGACCATGATGTCCTTTGTATGCAAGGTCAACATGCAGTGGTGAACGAGAAATGCTGGGAAGATGTTTCACTCTGTGTTCTGGATGGGGAGTTCATTGCTGGGAAGGAAGCACCTGGGTATTATTTGGGGCATAGACGAGTTTGTTGCTTTGTCTTAAAGGATACCAATGTAATGTTAGTCATGGAACTAGGGTGTTCCTTGAACCTAGCCATAGCTAGAGGTGCATGGTGTACCCTGTGCATTGTCTCTGAAATCCAGGCACAGGGATGGAATTTTGTGGTTTGATTATTGTTTTACATGTGTTGTTTGACATTACATTTATATAGGAAGGTCGCACATTTATCTATGCAGGTTGAGGGACGAATTGACGGTAAGGTCTCTTCGTACAAGTTTCAGGCTTTGCTGCCAATTAAGAGTCCCGAAATACCTCTGGCATGCCTGAATTGCAGTAGAAAAGGCCATAGTGAGCAAGCCTGGCTAATCCCGACCCGTATACACAATGAAGGGTTATAGGAAGTTGGGGATGTGATGCTTAATTTGATGGGTCATATGGTTATATGTGTATATATTATGGAAATGGGTTGATTTGTGTGCTTTTATAATTTGACGTACATGTATTACGTTAGTGATATGGTTGAGTAAGACCCTCCTCGAGGTTCTGTATCTGAAAGCTGGTTGATATGGGGCTCTGAGTGTATTTTGGTGAATGGTGAGTGAATGGACACCCTTGCCTATATTGCACACCCCTTGCCTATATTGCACTCCATCCTGAAAATACCAAACGGAGAAGACACAAACTGGTGCCATGGAAGCGGTCACTGAAGAATGGTGGTGGTGTGTCACCCAGAGGCAAAGCGGCACATGTTGGGAAGCACAACATATCATAAGGACGGACATTTATGGACTGTTCTATGGAGGCTGCCTCTGAAGAAGGGTGATGTGTGTCACCCAGGGGCAAAGCGGCACATGTTGGTTGGGAAGCACAACATATCGTAAGGCCGGACATTGATGGACTGTTCTATGAAGGCTGCCTCTGAAGAATGGTGGTGTGTGCCCTTCAGGCACAAAGCGGCATATGTTGGAGGCAACATGTAGTTTTACGTGTTCTGATATCAGATGCTTCTGGATGATTGAACCTGACCACACCTGGTCTGGAATGCAAAGTGCCCAAAAGGACATTCCTGATAAGGAGTCATAAATGGGAATTCTTATTCTCACAGGATGTTCTCGCATAAACCTCCTATTGTGAGGTATGGGTGTAGAGGAGCCTCAGATAAGATCTCCCGGGGAGGTTATTCCAACATCAAAGGCCAGCGGTGAATAAAGATGACCCAGGTCAAAAACAGTGATTCGTGGACAGATGGCGCCCCTAGTGGAAGAATATAACATGCTTCCTGGAAAGATGAGATACTTCCTTTTGAGTAGGAAGGGGGCATCTTATGAACTGTCATTGAACAAGAAGACAGTGGGTGTTTATGTGGGTGGTGTCTGAGTGGACTTTTGAAAGAATTGCCAGCTAGTATTCTCTCTCTTGGCTGCTGGCTCTCTTGGCTGCTGGCTCTTGGCTGTGGGCCATCATGGCTCTTGGGCTACTCTCTTTCTCCTTCCTGTGTGCTTGAGACCAGCTGAAAGATAACGAATCCCGAGGACGAATATGTAACGTATTATCTGTAATTGTTTTGTCTTATATGCTCTGTAATATTCCTTTTGTGTTTTATGTTAGCATTTCTTTATAATAAATTAGATCCTTGTTTATTTAAACAGTGTGTTTATTTTTATAGCTAGCATTGTTAGTATACCTTCCATTAACCTTATCAGAGCTTTGATAGACTATTATAGGAATAGACAATATAATACATATTTATAATAAATAGGGGAGGGATAAAACCACCTCATATTTATTTCAAGAGCAAACATGTTATACTTATCAGCTCTGTGCAATGGATTTGCACAGAGCAGCTCTGATCCGCCTCTTCTCGTGTCCCCCACCAGCGATCCTGGCTCCCTTTCCCTTCCCTGTACACCCATAGCAAGTTATGGGGGCACTCATTTAGAATTGATTCTGAGCTTCACTGCCTACATCCATAGACACACAGCACAGCTCAGCCCTGCGCCCCCCCCCCCCCACTCCCTCTTCATAGGATTTAACTGACAGCAGTGGGAGACAATGGCTCCTGCTGCCTCAGCAAAGCCTGTATCAGAGAGGAGGGGGCCTCTACAGATGTGCACAGAGCTGGATCGAGTGAGGACTCAGGTAAGTATGAATGGGGGTGAAGGGGTGGTACTGCTACCTAAACATTTTTTACCAAACAAAAAATAAATTTGAACCACTCAGGCTGTAAAGAATTGCTGATCCTAATCCCACCGCTGTGAGTGCTTACTGGAGGAAGACGCTCATCCCAGCTCCACACTTCAACTCATAGTAGAAAGGATATCCCCTAAGCTGCACATTCATGCAGATTCACTGTAGTTAGTTATACGGCAACCTCAGCCTGGTCTCCCACCAAGCTATGCCCCCAATGCAATTTGCTCCACCCCTCGGAGCTTTATATATACCCAAACACAGCAGGTCTGCATGGATGTGCGGCTTAGGGGATATCATTTTTACTAATAATTTTTTTACCCTGAAATGGAAGTAAACCCTCACACATACCCAGTGAAGTGAATAGCCTCAGATGATACACAGAGATTAAAGAAATCACCCTACATAAGTTTTACTTTTATATTTGCTGTCTTTCCCTTTCTACACTGTTTGGAAAATGCAGATTGTGTTAAAAAATGTTTTTCCTCTTTAAGCAGTGGGTGTGAAGTCTGGGCTTACACAGTGTGAGAGCTGATTGGAGGAAAGGCACCCCCCCCCCACACACACACAAAAGAAATTGCAGAGCTGTAGTCTGAATAGACTAGCTCCCTGCTAATCTCCCTCTAAGCTCCTTAAAAATTTTAAGCTGCTGTTATCTTATGTGTCGGAGAACTTGTCAGAAGTGATAACAGAGCAATGAAGCACCAGAGAGAAGACGCACTTAGAACTTTGGAGAGAGATAAGTAAACACTACAGATATATGTGCTTAGTTCAAATTTCATGAATGGGGTTTACAACCACTTAAATGCACAGAATACCAGGGACGATCCGAGGCGGGCGCTTAGGGTGCAGTGCGCCCAGGCGCCGCCTGGTGGGGGGCGCACTATCCTCTCCCGACCGCAAGTCTCTCACTGCAGCCTCGGAGCTGCCTGCTATATCCTTTGTAGTTGTGAGCTGAGGGGAGGGGCGACAGTGGGGGAGGCAAATTGACACCCACATTTTTTTCTAGCAGTTTTGTGTGCAGGGCCGCTTCTATTAGTGCACATAAGTCAGGGGCACCGGAGGTGCCCCCTCCTCATTGTCCGGGTTAGGGACAGCAGAAGGAAAGGGGACTTCTGGACCGACAAGCTCCATGTCTCCCCCCCCCCCCGTCCAGGCGGGCAGATGGTGCATCCCAGTGAGCTGGGACACAAAGCAGCATCAGCAGATGGGCTGTCTTTGGAGCCTGGCCGGGGGGCGGAGACTAAAGGTCAGCTGGCTCGTGAGGGCTGAATGTGGAGGGCTTGAGCTGATCTCGGCAGAGGTGTCACTGCTGCTAGTGTCAGACACCACGGAGCCAAAGTGAGTACAACTCATAGGCGTGCACACACTTATCATCTCATGCACATTACATACTTGCCCACAGCAGTGACTGTCCCACTACAGCTCCCAAACTCTTTTTTTCTATCTTCCCCAGAAATCTCCTGTACATTCTATCTGTGCCCTGATTTTCTTAGATTCCCTCCATCTCAGTGTCTGCTCAGAGAACCTGGAGGTGGGTTCTGCTGACACTGTGCAAGGAGGGGGTGAGCTGATGTTCTAAGAAAAGTAAATTTAGGGAGATAAGCTGGCGTTTTACATCAGCACTAATCAGGAGGATTTGATTGCAGGGAGATGAGAATGATTAAGCTATTACTATATACACCCCCCCCCCCCCCCCCCACACACACACACACACTCTGTGTATGTCCAGATAATGTGAAGAAACTTTATGACCATTCCATTAACCCTCTGTTATCAAAGTCTAATTCCCCACATTACCTAACCACTCAATACAAGTTAACTGTCCTCAATAAATAGAGCAGAGCACAGTGTTCACGGCCATTTACATGGTAGTGCAATTCTATGAACACTACATATTTGGAGAAAATCTGTTATTTTGAATTTACACAGTTTAGCTTTTTTTTGCACACAAGCGCAGGTGTGGTTTTTATACATCACATGTAGGGCTGCCCATTCATTTCAATGGACTGCCCTACTCATGAGCAACATGGAAAAGAAGTCCCTTCCCCATCCCCCACCAGCACTGCCACTGATCCCACTGTCATATACTACCCTACCTAGCCTGTCCGTATACTACCCTACCTAGCCTGTCCATATACTACCCATTATGGAAGTGTATGTGTAGTGTACTACATTACATGGTCTAAGGCTCGGTTTCCACTAGTGCGACTTGCGGTGCGACTTGATACATGTCAAGTCGCACAGCAAGTCAAAAGCCATTGTTTTCAATGGGGCCCGTTTCCACTGCCGCGTCTTGAGTTGTGGCGACTTCAAAAGTAGTTTGTGCACTACTTTTGAGCCGTTTTCAGTGCGACTTCCCTCTATAATGAGGGACAAGTCTCACTGAAAGCCGCAAACAACTTAAGCTACGAAGTCGCGCTAGAAGTAGCACGACTTCGTAGCCGCACTAGTGGAAACCGAGCCTGACTGTAACTTAGACTGAAGTTTAATGCATAGTAAAACATTTTAGGCTTATGGAAGTGTATGTGTACTAATAATGCGCATTGTGCCGCACATTCACGAGCATATGGGGGGGGCAGCAATTTTTATTTTGCCTAGGGCGCCAAAAATCCTTGCACCAGCCCTGGAGAGAAGGAGCCGTACAGAGGAAGCAGCGGCTTTGCTCTCTACTGCAGCCGCCTGCTTTCTCTGTACGGCTCCTCCTCTCACAGGCGGAGTGCATTTGATATCACTCCGCCTGTGAGCCGGGACTATGGAGGCGCCGTTCTCACAGTGACAGCCGCTGAGATATCACACAAGAGCTTTACACCACAGAGCCCAGCATACCACAGAGCCCAGCATACCACAGAGCCCAACATACCATTTTTCTATTGTTTGGTGACACTCTAATGTAGTCTCTCATCGGGGATGGAGGGGACTCTTTCTATCAGAGACTCTCCAATAGGCACAGAGAGGGCCTCTGTAAGATAAACCCCCCTCCAGGTCCCATTAGACTCTGTTGTAGTCTCTAATGGGGCCTGGTGGGGGGTCTTTCTAACAGACTCTCTAGCAGAGGCCCTCTCTGTGTTCCTTGGAGAGACCCCCTCCAGGTCCCATTAGGAAAGGGGAGGAGTTAGTAAGATGACCACGCCCACATGGGGGGCGCCATAAATATTTCTGCACCCAGGCGTCTGTTACCCTAGGATCGGCCCTGCAGAATACATTAAGGTAAAAAATGTTTAAGCTTTCATACCACTTCAATAATTAAATGCTGAAATATATTATAGATATATTTACTAAAGAAAAATAGGCTGTTCGCTTTGCAAGCAAATTTTCCCATTGTTGGGGAATTTTTATCTTATGTTTAGTAAATTGAAGTAAGTTGAAGCTCTGTTGACATCATCCAATCATGTTTAAGTAAAAAAAAATGTTTTTTTCCTAGCACCTTATTATGTATTGTCTGCAAAGTGAATTTTTAGCACATTTACTAAGCTAAAATAGCATATTTACTTTGCATAAATTGACCCTATTGTGCCTTACCTGTTCTTCATATCCTGGGAAGAATATGAACTCTCTGGAAAGAACTCTTCTCAGAAATGTAAATGATTTATAAACATCATCTGAAACCAAGATGATACAGTTAGATTACATTTTTGAATAACACTTTGATTAGCTCAAACAACACTAATACAGGGTGACCTGGTCCAAATAAGGCCACAAAATCTCCACTTTAAACACAATACAAAAGCATTGTGTTGCAATTTGCAGCTATGGATCGCTATACCTGAGAGCTCTGCCGCACTATCAATGGCCCAGAAGCTGACCAGTTTAGCTTCTGGGCGTAGGTCTGAATCTCAGCTGTCTTTGACAGTCAATAGCTCCAATATAGTTCCATTACTGAAACCCTGTAGGCATCCACTGGATCAGTTGAGAATGAGTTCCATTTGGAGACAGCACTAGGATAAATAATTGTTAAACCAGTGCCTTTTTAAAACAGCAACTGGGATTTGAATGGTTATGTTTTTAATTCATTTCTAAACAGCCTGTGACTGTTGGGCATTTGTACTGAATGTCCCACAGTGCAGCCCTCAAAAATCCCACTCGCCTGCTCACATTTTGCGAGTGGAATGATGAGAATGGCGAGTAAGGGCTGTGCTGTAAGAAAAGGGTGGACCCGGGGCGCAGAGCAGTGCGCCCTGAGCCCACCCATTGTGTGACAATAGCGAATGAATATTCGCTATTGTCACACGGATCCTCCTCCTGATCCTCCTCCTGGCCAATCAGAAAGAGGGTCCGAGACCCGTTTCCTGATTGGCCGAAAGGTGAACAATTGCCATTGGCCAAGGAGGAGAAATCGGGAGACGCGGAGGATTGAGGAGAAGTCGCCGCTGCATCAGGTAAGTGCACGCTGGTCGATCTGCACGCTGTGGTCACTCTGCATTTAAGGGTACATGCTGTGGGCCCTCTGCATTAAAAGGGGGCACGCTGTGGGCACTCTGCATTGAAAGGGGGCACGCTGTGGGCACTCTGCATTGAAAGGGGGCATGCTGTGGGCACTCTGCATTGAAAGGGGGCACGCTGTAGGCACTCTGCATTGAAAGGGGGCATGCTGTGGGTCATCTGCATTGGAAGGGGGCACGCTGTGGGCACTCTGCATTGAAAGGGGGCACGCTGTGGGCACTCTGCATTGAAAGGGGGCACGCTGTGGGCACTCTAAAGTTGTTGTTGTTGTTATTAATATTTTTTTGTAACTTAATTCTGAATAAAACATTTAACAGTGTAATTTTATGAGATATTTTACGAGGGCGTGTTTAGGGGCGGAGCAAGGTAGGGTTTGGGTGGGGCAACAAGTGACGACTAACTCTTAACCACTTGCCGACCGCCGCAAGTACATATACTGCGGCAGTCAGCCCCTCACAGGCAAAGTGACGTATCGGTACATCACTAGCCTGTGAGGCTCTGAGGAGCGAGCGCCGATGTCCGCCGGGCACTCGCGAGCGTCCGTTACACCAGGAGAAAGGCAGGCGGCTAATGTAAACAAGCCGTCTGTCATTCTCCCCTGTGTAAGAATAGTGATCATACGGTTCTGCTACGTAGGACCATTGATCACTGTTCTTACACCTCAAGCCACAGCCAATCACAGTTAGAATCACGCCCCTAGGGACACACTTAACCCCTCCCTCTAAAAAAAAGTTAACCCCTTCACTGCCAGTGTCATTTTACAGTAACAGTGCATATGTATAGCGCTGATTACTGTAGTAATGTCACTGGTAACCCCAAAAGTGTCAAAAATGTCAGTCAAGGGTCCAATCTGTCCGCCGCAATGTCGCAGTCCCGCAAAAAAAATCGCAGATCGCCGCCATTACGCGTTAAAAAAAAAACAACAAAAATTACAAAAATCTAAATCTAAATCCCTTAGTTAGTAAACGCAATAACTTTTGCGCAAACCAATCAAAATACGCTTTTTGCGATTTTTTTTTACCAAACATATGTAGCAGAAAACAAATTGGCCTAAAATGCTAAAAAATTTAGATTTTTACATTTTTTTTGGGGAATTTCATATAACAAAATGTGAAAAATAGTTATTTTTGCAAAATTGACGCTCTTTTTTTGTTTATAGCGCATGATCAAAAAATCGCACAGGTGACCAAATACCACCAAAAGAAAGCTCTGTTTGTGGGAAAAAAAGGACGTCAAATTTGTTTAGGTACATCGTCGCACGACCGCGCAATTGTCCGTTAAAGTCAAGCAGCGCCGAATCGCAAAATAGGCCCTGGTCAGGAAGGGGGTAAAATCTTTCGGGGCATAAGTGGTTAAGGCCTGGTTAGTAGCTCATGACTTGAAATTTTGAGCCCTGCCACAGTTGGAAGTGCTCCAGCATTTCTAAAATAGTTTGAAGAGCTGGCATTGAATATGGAGTTAAATCTGTGTTGAACCACACACATTTATGATTATGCCCCAAACTGGGTGAAACACATTGTGTGTGTGGGGGGGGGGGGGGTTCTCCCATGTGTGGAGGCCAAGCTGAAGCCACTTTTACATAGTTTGTGATCATCAGTACACTTTAACAGTATGAAGGAGGGCACCATTTTGTTATAGTCCTAAATTGAGCCTGATGAGCTATCATACTAACCAGCACCTGGAAGCAGCAAGAGCTGGCCGGAGCAACCTGCCAGGACATTCTAGGTATGTTTTAGTTTTATTTCTGGATGATTAACTGTACTGCTGAATGTCATGATTTGTAACTGTTTTTTGCTCAAAAATGCCTAAAAATATTATAGAGACATACCCAGGTGTGATCAACCGTGAAGTGCAATCTATCAAAATCTAGTGCTTTTTGGACTGTTGCCAAGTATATGTAAGACTATGAAAATGGAGGTTGTTCATAAAATGTCTACCCAAATGAATTATTACTCATGTGATTTTAGTTAGCCTTTAAAGAATTCTTAAAGCTTATGTTTGTGAATGTAATACATCGCATGTAACTGTTTTAAAAAATGTCCTTCTATCTGAGCCATTCTCATAAAATGATTCTGCAGGTGTGGTTCAATTATGCCATTAGGCACAATAATTTTGTGTATTTCATTGTATCTAAACACTGGTTAAAATTCCTACCAAAGCTGGATTACTGTGATTGAATAAATTATTTAATTTCATAAAAAAGTATGCTACCGGTTTATTACTTTAGAAAGCAAATCATACCTTTTTTGAATGTCTGTGCCAATTTACAAGCCAATACAACCAGGGCAGGACGTATGTAAATATTAACCAGATGGTTTCTGTAGGAAGCACCCATCAGAAATGTGACTGCGCGTTTGTTCACTGAATCTTCAGTCATGTCACGATCATTATGTTCAAACAAAACTACCTGATCATCCACAAGGCTCACAAAGTTTGAATGTAGGTGTAGACTAGACCGAACCACTTCATCAACAGGTATGTCAGCTGTAATACAAAACAAATATATATAACAAAATGTAGAGATCCCAACTTAAAGTCCTCATGTACACTGGACGTTATAAAAAAGCCAGTACCGTTAGCTGTAGAAAGATGTAGCTGTAGTGTTAGTTTTTCTGCGTTTTTGCAGTAGTGTTATTCAGCGTTTTTTTTTTTAGCTTTTTTTGGCATTTTTTAGCTGTAGGTTTTTTAGCTTTAGTTTTTTTAAACAAAACTAGACTTTTTAAACTAGACTAAAGCTTATGGCTCAAAAATGCTGATAAATGCAGAATAGCTAAATTTTTCAGCTTTTATCAGAGTTAGAGCGTTTTTACAGCTGAAAAACTCCTCCCCAAACCCACTAATTCTGGGGGGTTTTCCAGCCAGAAAACACCCCTGCCAAAAACTGCTAATACAGTAAAACCTTGGATTGCGAGCATAATTCATTCCGGAAACATGCTTGTAATCCAAAGCACTCTTATATCAAAGCGAATTTTCACATAAGAAATAATAGAAACACAGATGATTCGTTCCACAACCATATATTCATTAGTCTTTCAGTTTATAGTCTATATACAAAGATTATAGCAATGTGATAGGTTGTGTAATCATAAAATGTCCATCCACAAATGGCGCCTCCACAAGGGGATTAGAAGCAAAATCCAACAGGTGCTACAGAGTATAAAAGAGAAGAGAGGTGCCTCTAAGTGTAGCAGTATGGGGACATTTAATGAAGGTACATTTAGCAACTCACATGGTTGATGATTAAGAGGCACATCTAAGTATGCAGGCCTCCGGGGTAAAGCTGTCCACATAGACCATCTTCTGCACCACTGGCTCTCACTGATGTCAGTCTGCAATTGTGATTGGGAAGACTACCCTGCAGTAGAGTGATCTGAAAGCGAGACTTTGAATCGCTCGTGGAGCGCAGCGTGGAAGGGTGTGATGAAGATGGCAGTGTGGAGGATGGTCTATATGGACAGCTTTACCCCGGAGGCCTGCATACTTAGATGTGCCTGTTTTAATCATCAACCATGTGAGCTGCTAAATATTGAACCTTCATTAAATGTAACAATATTGCTACACTTAGAGGCGCCTCTCTTCTCTTTTATACCCAGTTGTGACATGACGCTACTTGTATATCAAGACATCGCTTGTATATCAAGTCAGAATTTATTTTAAAAATTTGCTTGTCTTGCAAACCGCTCTCAAACCAAGTTACTCTCAAACCAAGGTTTTACTGTAACAGCCTATGTGTGCATGAACACATAGGATAACATTCAAAAACACTGCCACCAAAAATATTTTTGTATATAAATATGAAAAATAAAAATAGTCCAAAAAAGTTCATGAACTAAACTGAAAATCCATAGTGATAAGTATAGATAGTCAGGTGAGAGTCCAGTGACTTCAAGATAAAAGAAACACCAAAAAAAGGTTGTGTTCCACACCCCTTTGCCACGTCACGCACCCCACTTAATGCCCTCCACTCTAATGGAATAGGCAAAAGACACTTGGATGTTCCACCTTAGATCAAGAGTACATTGGCTGGTAGATCACTGATGCCTAGATAGCCTTCCTTCCGCTCATAGCATGAAAAGAAAGAAAAGATACCACTAGTGCAATAACGTCTGAAAGACCTTTTAATGAAACATCAGCTTCCAATATTTACACTCACATGGAACAATCCTTGTAAAAACACATAAAAGAATGTCATAAGCGGGGATAAAGGTGCTCACTCAGATCCTGCCGCCGCGGCGTAGTGTACCGATGGAACCGAGGAGACACCTCTGCTCACCCGACCAATCCTTCCGGTGCGTTGTGTAGCCAAGCCGCTGAATTTTTGTCACTTCCTGACCCTTCGAAAAAGTCAGGAAATAGTGGGATAGCTCCCACTATTTATTTAAATAGGATAACATGCTGGGGAGTTTACTGGCTGTAGAAAAAAATGTCTGCCGCCAAAACAGCAACTGTAAAAACATCCAGTGTGCATGAGGCAAAATGTTATCTTGAAAATACCAATGAAAATGGCCGCACTCCAACAGATATAATGATGCTTCTTTATTAAACCAACGGACAGTCAATACAGGATACAAAAAGATAGACGCGTTTCACACGTAAAGTGCTTGTTCACCACCAGCGGTGTGTGCACCTGTTTTTAAAATGTTAGCTTGCACATGAGGTCAGAACACAGAAAAACACTAATAACAAATATTATTGAGGTATTGTTTTTTAATGTACTCCAGATGCGCAAGTACTAAAAGCAAAAGTTATAATAATACTAGCTAGACCCTTGGCAAATGAAACCTGGGCAGATTTCCCCACACTTAAGGTTTGCTTATACTTGCAGTCTGGGGGGGTGTTAAAAACACACAATTAAGCCTCGTTTTTACCACTCCCAAGCACTCCCCCTTAAAGAGGAAGTAAAGCTTCCTCTGTAACTTGTACCTATAGGTAAGCCTATGATAAGACTTGCCTATAGGTACTGTAAATATCTCCTAAACTTGCACCGTTTAGGAGATATTTACTTTGCATGCAGCCAGTGACATCACTGGTACATGCGCTCTAAAGGAAGAGCCCGTTCTGTTCCTTCGGAGCCCTTGTGCCATGAACAGCGGCTCCCACGTGCATGTGCAGGAGTGACGTCATCGTGGCTTCGGAGCTTGCGAACCCGGAAGGCAGATCAGGTAGAGATGGGCACCGTGTGAACGGTGAGCGGGCGGCACTGCGGGGGCTTCGTTTTAAGGTAAGTATTTCATAATGAGCTAGTATGATAGGCATACTAACTCATTATGTGTTTGTCTTTCAGGTTTTTTTTTTATTTATGTTTTTTTTTTTGGGGAGGTTTACAACCTCTTTAAGGTGCAAAGGCAGCAGCCAGGGGTGTACACATGGTGCAGTCAAGATGCTTTGGTTCACAGCCACTGCAGGAACTAAACACCCTGTAGCATTTGGCTGGCACTACAGCCTCTGAACACTACCCATTCAATTGAATGAGGCCACGGTGCAAACACCTGTCAACCACGTGCAAAGCACATGGTTGCAGCGCATTAGTGTGGCATTTAGTTAGGGGTTATCACTGCCTGCCAAACACCTTTGAGAAATAATCCAAGCATGGATCACTTTTCAGAGAAGTGGCAATCCTTGCTGTGTTTGTAAGCAAGCCCTCAGATGCTATTTAAGAATGCCATTGGCATTTTTTTTTCAGATTGAATAAAAATCAACCATTAACAAGTGTCAGCTTTGATGGCAAGCACAAAAAAGACAGTACAAGGGGCTGCGAGTGCAGTCAAAGTTGGTGAAACTTTGTCAAAGTGAACTTTGTTTTTGCAGAAGAGAGACCCTCACTAATGAGAGGCCCTGAGAGAAGGTAACTAATGTGTTCTCCTTTGTGAAATTTGGAAAAGCTGAGCTATACAGTAAAGATTACATACTCTGGCAAGCAGCATCTGGGTGTGACGCTTCATTTATTGGAGAAATAGTTGGGCTGAAGATACAATGGACATTCTATCAGGAAATGGTGATATATTTCCAGACACATGGCCTGGGACAGGAGTCTGGAGTGGTTGGCTTCTGGTGCTTTCCTGTGTTAATCTTGTACAGCTTGTGGGTGCTATTTTACAAAACTCACTGAGAGTCCGTGAATGACTAAGAACAATTGGTCCATGTATCATTGGTGTTGATCTGGAAAACAGAACCAATCTGTCACAGTGAGCTAGCCTGGGAAAAGGAGCCTAAAGTCTATGTAGGGCAGCTGATATCAAAGGTTTCCCAGAGTCTAGAACAAGCTGCCAGGCTCAGTGTACTACGGAACTGTCTCTTATTCCCCAGTACGGAAAGATTCCAAAAAACATGTTGGCCACTTAGAACCCAGCAGGGAAGGAAGGGAAGGGAGTGATTACAAGTTTGTCTTACTGGCCCTGTGTTGACTACTGTGATCCTCAGATATAGAATGTGCACATTTTCAAGATTGAGTTAAAGAAAGCTGCTTCCTGGGTAACAGAGGATAACAGGGATGTTGGGGTGGCCCACTAATGTAAAAACATACAATTAGGAGCAAAATAACGTGACTTGGATCACCAAAAACACCAATCATCTGCCTTAGCGTTATCATTGTAAATGAGTAATCAACTGTAAAATTTCAGTTGTGCTAACAATGGAAATACGTACCAGGCCATTCTAGCATTCCTCCGAAGGCCTCTGTTAAATCCTTTAGCCACAGTGTTTTTTCAACCAATATGTTGAAGTTCAAAGCTGGTAAATTCTGCAACAGAATGGCTGCTATCAAGGTTCCTGGACTGAGGACCATGTTGGCTATTTGGTGAAGCTCTACTCTATAGGCTACATCGGTGATAAACTTTTGAATCTCTTCTGATGGTCGATGTGATAAATGCCTAAGTCACAAAAAACAAATCAAATCTCTGTGTGAACAGTTAAAGAGTGTTTTTTACAAGTATAACTTTATTTTTACTATAGGAAAAACAAAGAAGTGTTTAGGAATATGGTGAGCACAACTGGGTTTGTAATGAACTATACATTTAAATAGACTTATACATCATTACCTTTTACTAATTGATCCAGTGAACTAAGAATGCATTGCAAAATACCTTTCAGATTCCTCTGATATCCAAGGCTCTGTTAGAGAGAAATTTCTCTTCTTATACTATCATGGTGACAACTGTTTGTGTGTCAAAATTCCTATTTTTTAGTTTCAGATAAATTGGAAAAGAATTATAACCCCTTTCATTCTTTCTGCTGTACTCCCAAAGAGAGATTTTTCTTCACCTAAAGTGGTTGTAAAGGCTCAAGCTTTTTTTGCCTTCATGCATTCTATGCATGAAGGTTAAAAACCATCTGCCCAGCCCCCCCCCCCCCTCTATACTTAGCTGAGCCCCATCTCGATTCAGGGATGTGCACAAAAGCAGCAGCTCCCCCGAGTCTCTTTCTCCTCACTTGCTGAGACAGCCATTGGCTCCTGCTACTGTGAATTACAGCCAGTGAGCCAATGGGGACAGAGCGGGGGCAAGCCTGAGCCATGCTCCGTGTATGAATGGACACACAGAGCAGTGGCTTGGGAGTGAGCCTGCCTGCCAAGCTGTTTGCTATGGGGGCACTCAGCAGTGGGAGGAGGGGGGAGCCCTGGCAGAGGGACCCAAGAAGAGGCGGATCAACGCTGCTCTGTGCAAAAACACTGCACAGAGCAGGTAAGTATGACATTTGATATTTTGTTATCTACCTTTAATATCACTTTAGGTAGAGGAGAATCTACCGTGCAATACAGACAGAAATAAAAATGCTGTTTATCAGTGTTTGAGAAGGCTATGTGTTGCTAAGGCTAAATACTTTGTATATCTTGAATTGTTTTCCTACATGTAAGTAGGTTGTATGTACAGCATTTTGTATAGTTAAGCAAATTAATACACTATAGAAGTCTTTTATGCTCCCTTGTTTTTACCGCAAAGTAATTAAAGACACAAAGCAAATCAGGCAAGAACCCCAATCAGCTATTCATTTCTGTCAGTCTCTCTGTTGCAGTTTTTTCCTCACTTCCTTCTGGTGAAACCATTGTCACTGCGACAGTAGAGCTGCACCATTCTGGATCAAATGAAAATCACGATTTTATTGCGTAGAATTAAGATCACAATTCTCGGAGTAACATCATCTTTCACATTATACAAAAAATGGCCTAATTTTACTGTTTAGTTTTTTTTATTCAGTTAGGTGTATTTTTTCCCCTAAAAATTGCGTTTGAAAGACTGATGCACAAATACAGTATGACATAAAATATTGCAACGACCGCCATTTTATTCTCTAGGGTCTCTATTAAAAATACATATATAATGTTTGGGGGTTCTGAGTAATTTTCTAGCAAAAAATATCGATTTTAACTTGTAAGCAACCAGTGTCAGAAAAAGGCTTAGTCTTTAACCTTCTTAGCGGTATTCCCGAGCGTGGCTCGGGGTTACATTTCAGAGCCAAAAGTGGTAACCCCAAGCCACACTCGGGGTACCGCCAGAAGCATCGCTGGATCCTGTAAGCAGGGTTACTTACCTTGTCACCGGGATCCAGCGATGTGTCCCGGCGGTGTCTCGCGGCGGATCTTCCTCCCGATCCTCTCCGTGCCCCGGCTTCCGTCTCCTGCGACGTGACGTTCGCAGGGGGGTGGAACCGGCGGCAAATTCAAATGTAAAACACACCAAACACACTGATACCATTCAAAATAAAAAAAAATCACATTAGTCTGCCCCCCAGTGCCGTTTCCTGCAGTTTTACTGTACTTTTTATGTATAAATATATATATATATATATATATATATATATATATATATATATATATATATATTTACTTATATCTATATATATAATATATGTATACATATATATATAATAAATGTATACAGTTGGTTTGGGCTGCTCATTCACAAGAATTACATGCAAAATAATGGTACCGCTTTCAGCACCTAAAAGCCGAAAGAATCATACCACCAGGGAGGTTAAGTGGTTAAACTGACCTCATTTACAGACCGAAGTTCATCCCTTTGATCTAAAAGATACAATGTTTGTTTTTACCTCTCAGCGCTGAGCAATGTTGTGATTAACTTTTTGGCTGTTTTTTTCTTTTTTTTCTTTGACAGCTGTGAGCACGGAACTGCTCTGCACTGTTACACGAATCATGGAAATGCCGGTGTTCTATCAGAATCGGTGACACGTCAGATTAGGTAACGGAAGGGATGTTCCGTCACCTGAATACTTAGGGTCCTTTCACACAAACGATCCAATCAGATCCGCCTGTCAGTTTTTCAGGCGGACGTGATCGATGCCCCATGCATCCCTATGGGGCAGCGGGTGTCAGCGGAGACATCTCCGCTGACACCCGCTGCTATCCGCTTCCGATCCTGTCCGTGAAATCCGGACGGATGGAAACCCTATTTTCCATCCGTCCATTGGATCGGATCGGATGAGAACGGACAGGCAGTCCATTCTCATCCGATCTCCCCATAGAGAACAGCGGGGAATCTGACAGCTCCTTCTCCGCACACAGAGCGGAGACAGAGCTGTCATCCGTCTGCTCAGCGGGGATCGGCGGATCAATCCCCCGCTGAGCAGAACGGACCTCATCGGACACACCGCCGTGTGAAAGGATCCTTACTGTGCATGCGTAGCAGGTTTACTAATGTGACAGCACACCTGCAGTCAGAAGGCGGCAGCAGACATGTTAATACACCCAGCTACATCTTGAATTTCACAGTAATTTTACCAATAATCTGGGCAGATATAAACAAATATAGTATATTGACATCCGTGATGCTGTCTTGAATAATACATTTTGAAAGAAGCTGGACGCCAGGTGTAGGAAGATGGCGGAGATCATCTTGGTACACCCCGCACTGGTCAGAGCTAAACCTTTAGGCTTTTAAAATGTAACATGAAAACAGCTTGACAGATCTCAATATACCATATTCATTCATATACTCTCGCTTTATTCGTTAAATGACTGTGAAATTCAAGCCGTAGGTGGGTGTAGTAAGATGTCTGCTGGCGCCCTATGACTTCAGGTGCGCTGTCAGATTAACAAATCTGCGCATGTGCAGTAAGTATTCAGGTGACGGAATGTCACTTCCATTACCTAATCTGATGGGTCGCCGATTCTCATGGAACCCCGGAATAAAATTGAGGTTGGTCGAATTGACATTATGATTTTTTAAGGATTAATCGTGCAGCTCTGTGTGACAGTAACAGGACGAAAAAGCTCCCTAAAGGAGAGCAGATAGCAGAAAGAATCATCCTTACCCAATTTATCTGAAACTAAAAAATAGGAATTTTACTATACCTGTAAATTCCATATCTTTGGGTACAGTACAGGACACGGGAATTGATTCTTAGTCATTGGTTAGATGCTACTACCTTCAGGTGGTTGGACTGTGGCAACCCATTCTATGAGACTTGAGTTTTTATTTTAGCAAGCAGTAAGGAAATCTCACAAAAAAAAAAAAAAAAGAAGGAAGGGACTTGTGATCTGTACTGTACTCTAACATATGGAATTTACAGGTAAGCCAAAATTCCTATTATCCTAATCTTACAGTACAGGCCACAGGAATTGATTCTTGGACTATGGGACATCCCAAAGCAGTAGTTAGAGGGATGGACAACAATTAGCCATAACAGAGGCTACAGGCTGACAGGAAAAAACAAAAAGGTTCAACGGACTCAAACAGGCAGTTGACAGCAGAAGCACTTTGCAACTGAAGCACAGAAATCAGCCACCTTTGAAAACTTGAAATATCAACATAAATAAGTGCAGTGCAATAAATGTTAGAACATCAGTTAAATGCAATAAATATAAAATATATCAGAGAGGACAGGTAAGCCCAAAAGTCCCATAAACAGAAGGAGATAAAATGACAAGTGAAGAAGATGATGAATCCGGGATCCACTTCAGGTAATAATCCTTCACCTTTTACCAAGCTACTGCGCTCACCTCAAAAATAGACCTCTGTTTTACCAGCAGGTCTAATAAGCTTATCTTTAAATTCAATCAGTGGGAATAATACCGCAGCTCCAAAGAACAAGGAGCGACCTCAATCCACCACAGAAGCTCCCCAAAGGGAGATACACATAAGGAGCAATAAAGCAAAAAAAACTAAGAGCGATCCATTGAATAAAACACTCAATTTATTGGTATTGCACTTACAGTCAACATGATTCAATTCGGCAGTGTGAAAAAGCCTGTGTCCAGTTGGCTTACTGAGAGATGGCAGCGGGTGACGTCTCCCTTTGAAAACATGAAGAGAGAAACAGGTTGTGGCCCTGCAACATGTGAGAAAAAGCAGTTGCTAGAGGCTGTAAAAAGCCCAAAAACTCGGACAGCTTTGGGAGAATGAGCTCAGGTATGGAAGGAGGGAAATCTAGAAAAAAGGCTACCTAGCTGAGTGGAAGAGGAGGGAAAAATGCAATAGAGTCTGGCCTGTGGGAAACAGAAGAGGGGTCCGTTTTTAAGGGAAGATGTGGCAGGCAGCCATAGATGACAGGCCTGACTCCACCTATAATGTAAATCGTAAGTTGTTTGACATGCCCTTAAGTCAGGACACGGGGAGGGGAAGAATTTTATTCCCACAGAAGATAAAACGTGCCCCAGGGAAGCAAGAAGGACAGGCTTTCAGGATACTTCGGTCAAGGTATTAAGAAGAGAATCTACAACGCAGAACCAAGACCTGCAGGGTTCCAAGGGCTAGGTGTGTGGTGATTCAAAAAAAAAAAAAAAAAAGAAGTTGCAGGATGAGGAACTGGAAATAGATGAGAACTACCTCATGTGATAAATTGCAGGGTATGTGGGGAAAGATTTGCGTGCCCCCAGGTAAGAGGGGCAGCCAACCTAGAAGTTGAAATATGCCTATGTGGTGAATAGCAATGAATAGGCTGAAAGTCTGTAGAGCAATCAAAACTGAAGTACAGCACCCACAGACCACATTTGGAGAGGGAAACAAATGCATAAGGGGAGTACAGAGAACAGAGGCAGTGCAATCTCTACCAGTACTAAGCCAGCAAATAGAGTCGACTGGTACAAAAGGACAGGTTTTTGAGAAAGCAAGAACAGTCTGACAGTTATAAGCCAGGGGGATATGTATAAATTGGGGTCTAGATAGTGGAGCTAAACTCACCACATAGTAAAGAGGAGAGTTCCAATGAACTTAAGTGGAGAAGATTCAGCCACCGGATGCCTCAAAAGAGTTCTCCAGCATATCTTGAGAGAAATTCTAATGAAGATGCAACTAAGGGGTACAAAGAGAACATGTTCCTAAACATAGAAAAGCCATAGACAAAGATGTGGAAATGAAGATAAATGTGAATAAAAATGGCGGTACTATGTCAAGGGAGGAGCCTGAGAAGGATTCAGGAGCAACTGAGGGGCAGATGTGTGAGCAGCAGAATTTGGGCATATCATTTAAAGAAATAAGCTCAGGAGTATTTTCATAAGTGTCTCCAAGACAACTTGGGATATGAATTTTCAGGGTGTGACTAAAGAGGTAGCAAACCGGCCACAAAAAAAAAAGATTGGGACCCCTGCAGGTTTATGCCATAATGTACTGGTATGCACCACATACTAGAACATTATGATATGCTTACCTTTCAAATGAAGCCCTCCAGTGGCACGCTGTCACTGCTACCGGGGCTAACATCTTCACCAAGTCTTCCTTCCGGGTTCACAGGCAGTGATAATGACTCTCCTGCATCTGCACGTTGAAGTAGCAGCACGGCATTATGCAGGGCGTCACTGCGCATGCACAGGTGACATCATCAGCTATTGCCGATTTGAAAATCTCCCAAACGGTGCATGTTTAGGAGATATTCATTGTACCTATAGGTAAACCTGAATGTAATCTTACCATTAAGTACAAGTAAATACAGGGAGTTAACTAACACTTTCAGGATCTAATAATATAGCATCAGGGCAATTTTTGTGGGACTATATTAATGTGTAAATTAGGGATGCCCATCTTCATTAGTTTCACGATTCGATTAGATTACGATTATCCTATCAACGATTTGATTCGATTCCGCAATGCATCACGATTAATGCTCACGGTTTTTATCCAAAAATTCAAGCAGTCAGAAGAACTCCATTTTTTTATTTTCACTTGCTCTTAGCACAATATCTTAATTGGGGAGGGTCATTATTATAACCATCCCAAAAGAGGGCTACAAGTTATTCACTTTCAGGAACAAGCACAAAAAAACAACAAAAACAAACACAAAAACAAAACAGTTGGGACTTTATATGAGGCACTGCCCATCTCAGGCTAGATGCCTCCATCCCTGGTCAGGTAAATATTACTTTACCCAATATGCCGATTCCATTGTACCCTTCTAGTTACCTATTTTATTCCCTCCCCCTCCATATTTATTCACTTTCAGTTCATTGCAGATAACAAAGGGGAATTCTTTTCATCTAGAGGAAAAACAAAAAAGGCTTCTTTGCAGTAAAAGCTGTGAAAATGTGGACTGACTCTCTCAAAAACTAGTTCTGGGCTGCTTAGTAGATTGTTTTAACCACTTGCCGACCGCCGCAAGTACCTATACTGCGGCGGTCAGCCCCGGCCAGGCAAAGTGACGTACCGGTACGTCACTAGCCTGTCACTGGCTTGTGAGCCAATAGCGGGCGAGCGCGCGCCCGCTGAGGTGCGCGCCCGCCCCGGCTCGTTCCCTAACAAGTCAGTGTGTGTGAACGGCGGACCCGATGTCCGCCGGTCACTCGCGATTGTTCGCCGGGAAGGGAGAAAGGCAGGCGGCTAATGTAAACAAGCCGCCTGTCATTCTCCCCTGTGTAAAAATGGAGATCAGACGGTTCTACTATGTAGGACCGTTGATCTCTGTTTTTACACTAGTAGCCATGTCCCATCACAGTTAGAAACACACCCCTAGGACACACTTAACCCCTCCCTCTCCAATACAGTTAACCCCTTCCCTGCCAGTGTCATTTTTACAGTAACAGTGCATATGTATAGCACTGATTACTGCAGTAATGTCACTGGTAACCCCAAAAGTGTCAAAAATGTCAGTCAAGGGTCCGATCTGTCAGTCCCGCAAAAAAAAAAATCGCAGATCGCCGCCATTACTCGTTAAAAAAAAAAACACCAAAAATGACAAAAATCTTTCCCTTTGTTAGTAAACGCGATAACTTTTGCGCAAACCAATCAAAATACGCTTTTTGCGATTTTTTTTTACCAAACATATGTAGCATAAAACAAATTGGCCGAAAATGTTAAAAAATTTAGATTTTTTATTTTTTTTGGGGATTTCATATAAAAAAATGTGAAAAATATTGTTATTTTTGCAAAATTGACGCTCTTTTTTTGTTTATAGCGCATGATCAAAAAATCGCACAGGTGATCAAATACCACCAAAAGAAAGCTCTGTTTGTGGGGAAAAAAGGACGTCAAATTCGTTTAGGTACAGCGTCACACGACTGCGCAATTGTCCGTTAAAGTCACGCAGTAAAAAATCGCAAAAAAACCCCTGATCAGGAAGGGGGTAAAATCTTCCGGGGCTTAAGTGGTTAACAAAGATCTGAAATGCTTTCCTGTCCTAAATGCACAAAATATAAGTGACAATGATAGAGGGATCCACCATGGGAACAGCCCCTTTAATTTTGAATTCTTTTTCCATAGGGTACAAGGTAGTATGAAAGAAATTTTAAACTTTGTATATAAATGTATTTCATTTTGTCCACTGCAGCCAACATCTTTGGCATTATCATAACTGTTCTGGCACTCACTGTACATTCTTAAGACTGATAAGGAACTAACTAAACTATGTACTGCTTCAGCTACACCGTTTGTTACCTTAACCACTTAAGGACCAAGCCTATTTCTGACACATGTTGTTAACAAGTTAAAATCAGTATTTTTTGCTAGAAAATTACTTAGAACCCCCAAACATTATTTATATTTTTTAGCAAAGAATAAAATTGCGGTCGTTGCAATATTTTTTTTGTCAGGTGGTATTTGCGCAGCGGTCTTTCAAACATACATTTTTTGGAAAAAATACACTTCACTGAATTAATAAAAAACTAAACAGAAAAAAAAACAGTAATGGCAGCCCAATTTTTTTGTATACCGTGAAAGATGATGTCACGCCGAGCACATAGATACCTAACATGTTACGGTTTAAAATTGCGCACACTCGTGGAATGGTGACAAACTGCGGTACTTAAAAATCTCGATAGGGGAGGCTTTAAAACATTTTAACGGTTTCCAGTTTAGAGTTACAGAGGAGGTCTTTTTCTCAAATTATTGCTTTCACTCTGACAATCGCAGCGATACCTCACATGTGTGATTTGAACACCGTTTACATTTTTTTGGCGTGACTTACTTATGCGTTTTCTTTGGTGCCCGAGTTCACGGAGAGAGGGGCACTTAAAAAATTATTTTTTTTTATTTTTTTTATTTTTTATTTTAAACATTCTTTAAAAAAAAATAATCTGATTACTTTTATTGCTGTCACAAGGAATGTAAACATCCCTTGTGAAAGTAATAGTCAGTGACAGGTACTCTTTATGGAGGGATCTGGGGTCTAAAAGACCCCAGACCCCTCCACTGCACTTTTCAAAGTATTCAAAATGCCAAAATCTACATTTTTGAGAACTTAGTTTTTTTTTTAAATTGGCGCCATTAGCAGACAAGTAAACCGAGAGTGAGGTTGTGACGTCGCCCTTGGGTTAAATGATCGGAGACGCAATCAAAGCTGAATCCAGTTTCGTTCGGGACTCTATTCAGCCAGGGGACGTAGCGGTGGGCCCGCAGACCCAGGCAGAGCGGCGTAAGGCGGTGGGAGTGGGGAAGTCCCCTCCCGCTCGCTGGGATAACGGCCGAGGAGCTAATGGGCCACATCAGTTGTTATCTCCAGAAAGCCGACCGTCGGCTTTAAAAAACAGTACATGGATGAGCTGCGGGCATCACCCCAATACAACCACTTCTTTAAGCCATTGTACATGAGTTTGAGGGAAGTGGTAGAAAGTACAACTGTAATATTAATGTGATACTTACGTGAAAATGTTTTTAAAAAAACTCAAAAGCGCAGAATAACATTCTATTTCAAAAGATGCTGAGTGTATCTTTTTGTGTCTGTTCCCAACCACAGTAGTTATTATTAATTTCATTAGGGTACAGCATTACACGACTGCGCAATTGTCAGTTAAAGTAACGCAGCGCCGTATCGCAAAAAATGGCCTGGTCATTAAGGAGGTAAATCCTTCCGGTCCAGAAGTGGTTAACCTCCCTGGTGGTATGATTATGTCAGGAATTATATACCAAATGCGGTACAATTTTTTTCATGGAAATTTGGCGTTATGTATTATAGGCCTACAATTCTTAGTAATTACTGACTTAAACCTGACCAAAACAAGAGTCTAGTAGACATCCCAGATGTGATAAATTTGAAACACAAACGCATGAATTATAATCCAATCAATAATATAATTTTATTATATAATATATATAATACAATTATATTATTGATTAGATTATAATTCATGCGTTATATATCATATATATATATATGTGTGTGTATATATATATATATATATATATATATATATACACACATATATATATATATATATATATATATAAAATATATAATTATAATCGAATCAATAATATAATTTTATATATATATATATATATATATATATATACACACATGTGTATAATATGTATATATATATATATATGTGTGTGCGCATATATATATATACATATATATATATATATATATATATATGCATATATATATATGTATATATATATATATATAATATAAAATATGTTATGTGTTTGTGTTTTGTGCAACGTTTTTTGAATTTCCCTCCCTAATTCCGCTCCCATGCAGCATTGCTGCTGCAGGGAACGGAACTAGGAGGTCATCACACCGACGGAGGACGGACGAGCGGCGGGACTCTTGGCTGGCGGTCACAGCAATGAGAGATCATCGCTGGATCGCCAGGAGAAGGTAAGAGACACCGCTGCGCTCTCTGCACATCTACCCCGAGCGTGACTCGGGGATACCGATCCTGGACTAAAAAATCCACCCCGAGCCATGCTCGGGATTACCGCCAGGGGGGTTAAAGAAGGAAAGAAAACCTGGAGAAGAATTGAAAAAGAATTTTGCAACAGGAGTCCATCAGTTAAGGTCACTAGCAAGAAACTAGAACCTCAATGAATGGGTGGGGTTATATGGGTACACTAGGGGGTCCCAGCAAAGATTACCGTGTTTCCTCGAAAATAAGACCGGGTCTTATATTAATTTTAGCACCAAAAGACACAGTAGGGCTTACTTTGAGGGTATGTCTTATCATGTAATGTGCGGTCTTTTCTCTAGGATTTTACAACTACTTTAAACTAGACCTTATTTTTCAGGGTAGGGCTTATATTTCAGCCCTCCCTGAAAATCACAGTAGGTCCTATTTTCAGGGTAGGTCTTATTTTCGGGGAAACACAGTATGTCAGTGTCAAATCTCCTGAAGGTAGGGGCACATAACCCAGTAGTCAATTCCTGTGTCTTTTACTGTACGATTAAGATTAGATGTTTTGACAGTAAATACACTTTAATAAATATTACATGCTTTATTGTAGTTTCAGGATTCTAAATATATTCAATCTCTATGTTCTGTAACCATTATTTTTCATTGTACCACCATATATAATACATATTGCTTATACTTGTTGGTGTTTGGTTCATGGCACTGTCTCTCTTTATGGAAAGTTAAATGAGGGAGGATGCTGTAAATAATTTGTATATCATATACTGTAGATAAAAGAGAAAATAATGGGTGGGAGAGGAAGCAGAGCCAGGAAACAAAGACCAATTGAATAAATTCAACAGATTAACAGATAAAAAGTTAGGGCTTGCTTCAACACTCCATCAGTCCAACTGAGAGACATTTTATGAGTAGCATAGTTTTCAAGCAATTTGTTTAATCCATGGAATTTTTTAAGCATTTTTGGGATGTTGAATGACTATACACATAGGGATCAATTTAGTAAAGACAAGTAGACTGTGCACTTTGCAAGTGCACTTGAACTCATTATCATTAGTATATATAAATATGGTGAAGCTTTATTTGGTAAAGAACACCCAATCAATATGCTCTTAAAAAAGAGCATATTTGCTTGCACATGATTGCATGATGGAAACCAGCAGAGTCTTACTGCATTTACTAAACTCTGGGGAAAATGAATGCAACTGTACTTGCAAAGTGCACAGTCTGTTTGCCTTTAATAAATCCACCCCATAATGTCTATGACACAGTACCTTGGGGTAAGATTATATTCAGAGCGATTTATTTTCCCAGAAGACAGTGACCGTAAAGACAATGGCTGTCCAAAGTAAATGTGAATGTTACCAAAATTCTCACTTAGAAGATTCCTGGCTTTCATCAAACCCTACAACGAAAAATGAATGTGAATGTCGCAAGTTTGCTTTATGAAGGAGTCCAAATACTATACATAAAAATAATGGGCACATCCGTTTCTTGGGCTGGTCTATATATAGTACATGCCTTAGAAAAAGCTAAATTGAAAATTGTGGGACTTTTAAGGTGCCAATAGCATGTTTCTCATGTGTTTTTATGAAAATGGTTTATGTTATAATCAAATAATTATTTTTAATCTGTAGCCTACACATGTTATTAACCACTTGCCGACCGCCGCACGACTATCTACGTCGGCGGTCAGCCCCTCACAGGCAAACTAACGTAGGGCTACGTTGCTTGCTTGTGAGGGTCTAGGGAGCGAGCGCGCGCCCCCCGGGGCGCGCTCCCGCTCCCGCGTGGTCACGGACCCCCCCGCGCGTGTGACCAGCGGACCCGATGTCCGCCGGTCACTCGGCGATCGGCGGGGGAGAGGGAGAATGTCAGGCAGCTTGTGTAAACAAACTGCCTGTCATTCTCTTCGCTGCAAAGACACTGATAAAACGGATCTGGTATGTAGATCCGTTGATCAGTGTCTTTACAGCTAGAGCCACAGCCAATCACAGTAGAAACCACGCCCCTAGGGACACACACAGCCCCTCCCTTCCAAATAAAGTTAACCCCTTCACTACCAGTGTATTTTTACAGTAACAGTGCATATATATAGCACTGATTACTGTAGAAATGTCACTGGTAACCCCAAAAGTGTCAAAAATGTCAGTCAAGGGTCCGATCTGTCCGCCGCAATGTCGCAGTACCGCAAAAAAAATCGCAGATCGCCGCCATTACGCGTTAAAAAAAAAAACAACAAAAATGACAAAAATCTTTCCCTTTGTTAGTAAACGCGATAACTTTTGCGCAAACCAATCAAAATACGCTTTTTGCGATTTTTTTTACCAAACATAGGTAGCATAAAATAAATTGGCCGAAAATTTTTAAAAATTTTGATTTTTACATTTTTTTTTGGGGGAATTTCATATAAAAAAATGTGAAAAATATTGCTATTTTTGCAAAATTGACGCTCTTTTTTTGTTTATAGCGCGTGATCAAAAAATCGCACAGGTGATCAAATACCACCAAAAGAAAGCTCTGTTTGTGGGAAAAAAAGGACGTCAAATTCGTTTAGGTACAGCGTCGCACGACCGCGCAATTGTGCGTTAAATTCACGCAGTGCCGAATCGCAAAATACCCCCTGGTCGGAATGGGGGTAAAATCTTCCGGGGCTTAAGTGGTTAACACCTTAAAAGTCCCATAATTTTCTATTTGGTCTAATGCTTGTTTAATCAGGATGTAGTGCCTTGTTGGTCTCCCCTAAAACCACTCTACTTACAGTGATATATACAGTACATCTCAATGGAAACCTATAATTACAAAATATGGAAGTTGCTAATGCTGACTTCCTTCTGAAAATGCTAGTTTCTTGTCACTGTTTAAGTCCCCTCAAAGTCAAAACTTACAGTCTGCATACTCATTCCAGATTGGTCAATCAAAGTATTGAAGCTGATGATTTAGCATGACAGCCAGAAAAGTGGTATTAAGTTCTGCAGTAGCAGCCTGTATATTTCCGAATGTAGGTTTAAAACACAAGTATGTCTATCTGAAACGTATGTAGTAGTAGTAGTAGTAAATATACCCAAAGTGGTCATACTGCTTTTATGGAGCTTAAGTGCTAAGGACAGTGCACTGTGAGCAGGACCGGAATGAGGGGTGGGTGGGAAGGGCAGCTGCCCTGGATGCCATAGGTTTACTGTAGGGATGGGGTCGTATTCCTTCTGTTACAAGGCTGACAGGAGTAGTGACAGTGGCAGCGATTTTAACAAGGAGAGATTGCTGGGCGCAGGATTCCCTAAGCTTGCACATCATGAATGACCTTGTCCTGGCATTGACTGTGAGACTCCTCTTCTCCTATATTCCCATCTTCAGTTAGGCTGTACTGACAGCACTGAGTCTTTGTCTTTTGGACATGACTTGAAAAATGTAATGGCGGGTGTATTAAATACAGATGTTGGAGAGCACATTAGATAGAAGGAGCTGAATGTAATTTGGGGAACAACCTGTGCACATTGGTGAAATAAAGCAACAGAAAAAAACCCATAACAATTATAATGTTACCGTATATAATCTGTTTCCTACATAAATTACTATCCAAAACCACAATTGATCTGCTTTTCTGCTTGTCTTACAGGGGGGATGAGGGATAATTAAGAACCAGCTTTCTACTGAAAACAAGTAGTAGGATCACAATTGGGACAGAGAAAATGTTTGGTAAGATCACAGGAGGAAGCTAAGAATATCCCAGTCTTATTTGAATGCTGTTGGATACCTGGTCATATCGGACTAGAAAAAGGGTTTCGGAGAGGATGGTGTTGTCATGCCTTCCCTCATATAAGTGGGTGTTTTTTATATCTGAGAGAGGTTATTGTTTGTACACAAACATGGGTGAATTTTAGGAAGCCAAGACTGCTGGACTCTCAAGGGGACTGGGGGTGTGAGTATAACTAGGTCATTTTTACGCAATTTCCAGTTGAAATTTATTAACCTCCCAACTCTTTTTTCAAAGATGTTTTGGCAGATAAACATCTGATAAGGGTCAGTACATGTGATCTGTTTAGAACGTCTGACATCATTAGCGTAGGTGACATCTAAGTTGGTCTAGGTGATAAATGGAGGAGAGTTGTGGGTTTTTTGGGACAATTTGTCAAGTGTAATTTCAGGTAGGTCACAAAATGTTTAATATCCTTTGAAATAGGATGATGTTTGAGATTGTGGACAACTGCAATTTTGACATCTGAGCAAGCAGTTTCCCTGGATGACTTAGAGGAGGCAATAGAGTATTACTTTAGAGAAGGTAAATGTATGGCATTTAGGGAGGGTAGGCCAGATGGTATTTGAAAAGGGTTGCTGTAGCCAGATAACATGAGTGAGGAGCTGCGTGAAACCAGGGTGTTTGGTGTTAAGATGGAAAGTTTGAACAGCGACATAGAGGGGTATATTAGGAAGAACAGTCCGAGGTAGAGGACTTTATTTAACTGTGCCACACATAATAGATGGCACAAAGTCAGCCTGAAGTACATCTTACTGATGTGGATTCTTTGGGTTTCTGAGCTCCTAAAAGTTCTTGCGCATAGAAGGCTTCCTCTAATAATCTTTCATAGCTGATGCTGATTGGAACAACGTAAGTATCAAATACTTCCCCTTTTAAGAATGGCTCCATAACAGCATTCAAAAGTCCTGAAATACAAACACAACCTATTACAAATTTTCTTACATTTATTTTATATTTAATGTGTTTTTACCGAGTACAGTTAGTATTTTTCAAACAAGCAGGGCAATGAGTCGATAATTATTATGCAGAACAAAAGCTCTTTTCCATTGGCTTAAGCTGACTTATGAAGACATTTTATATTTTTTCAGATGATACATGCCACAATTGTTCTTTGTCATTTCAATCAGTTTTGAGGCCTCAGCAAGGACAGCAAACTTACTACTGAGATGAACAAGCCTCTTAACACACATCTAGCAAGCTCTCAATAAAGACATTGTAGGTAAAATTTTATTTTTCTATAGGCACTATTGTAAATATAACTGTTTGCCATTCACTTTTTTGGTTTAGCACTGGGGACACAAACTTTCTTTCCTTTAGAATATTTGCATATGGAAGAACCAGCAGTAAAGCCAACAATGAACGTGGTAAAATAGAAAAAGGGCTGCACTCCACAAGAGTAGCACCAGCAGCTAGTGTGTGCACGAATAGAAAAACATATTTCAGTAAAGTACATGAGCTACCATTGTTGCTCCTCTTCTAAAAAAGCGAATTGCTTGCGGTCTCTAGTTCCCGGAGTCGACCCTGCCTTTGCCTCCTAAGATTGGACTGCTGCTTGGACATACGACACTACTTAAGGTAGTGTCTATTTTAGGATATATGGATTATCTTCTTAATTTTTGTCATTTTTTTATTATAATCTCATAATTTTATATTTTTAGATACATATATATGTTTCAAAATCTCCTGATGAATGGACGGAGGTCCATGAAACGCGTCGAGCCTACACTTACTCAGATACTTACCTGTTTACATGTTTAAGACTACGAACCTACAGAGAAGACAGTAATATATGTAGCATATGGAATATATGTATTACTATTGATCTATGATTGTTGTACCTGTTTTTACTTATTATGAACATGTTATATGTTTTACTGTGGTAGCATAGATTACATGTTACTTCTCTGTGGGTATCTTTGTTGCTGGCGTATGCCAACTTTAATAAATTTATGTCTAACTGACCTCATTTAAAGTCCCACATTCTGTTCTTCCTTTTTTTTTTTCTCTAGTTTCAATATTTTAATCAAGTCAATGGTCCAGAACAAGCATGCTGTAAATGGGTGCCAGAAAAGGATAGGAATTCCTTATTTCTATACATGTTCAATGTCAGCCTCTCAAAGTGTTGAAGCCAGAGCATCAGCATGAGAGGCAGGTAGCTGCATTTACATTTCCTACCTAAAAAGCTGTGGCATGCATTTCTCCACTTCCCTGCACGATTCTCTCCAATTATATTACATTTTGAGAATGCACGACCATAACATAAGCATCTCTTTACTGCAGCTAGTTGAGCTTGCAGTTATCATAAAAAAAAAAAAACATAAGATGAACCTGCTTAAAGCCTAATTCTAGTCAAATTTTTTGGTAGTTTTGGATAAAGTGAGAGAAAGTTAAAATGTCTTCCTATCAGGTTTTTATTTCTGTCCGTGAACCCATTAGGAAGATTTTCTTTACTTCCTCTCTGTGATGCTTTTAAACAATGGGGTTGATTTAATGACAAACAAGCTCTTCACTTTTCATGGGAAGTTGTAGTTTGCAAGGGAGTTCTCCCCAGAGCTTAGAGAATGTGGTGACATTTTACATTGCAAGGAATACCCAATCACATGCAACGAAAATTAAAAACCAGCATTTTTGCTTGCACATGATTGAAGTTTCACCTCATTCACTAAGCTCTGGGGAATATCCCCTTGCAAACTGCAACTTCCTTTGCAAAGTAAACAGTCATTTTGCAAATTCATTTCAATGTTAGCAGTTCTAGTGCATCTCCACTAAACTAAATATATATATATTTTTGCCTGCGTCTTTGCTAGAGTGCTTTCTCGTCATGTACTGCCCTGATAGAAAGCAAGGGAAACTTCCCCAATAAGGACATATATGGTAATTAAAAACGTATAGAGACTCTAACCCTTTCTCACTCTATCCAAAACTAAAAGGGGCAGAACAATTCCCTCTGAATGGGATTTTAAAGGGCAATAAATAAAGGTATAGTAGAAAAGGTTTGTAAAAAAGATATCAAAGTTTATTACAAATATAGATAAGCTCAAT
>NC_138770.1:548253204-548355704 GCF_965119305.1 Pelophylax lessonae | reverse complement strand
AGTTTTAGCCTAGTTATGTATATTTTGAAAAGTAATTAAAGCATTTGTTACCCCAACATTTTGTATTCCTAATATCTGCCTGCTGTACCATGTACTTGTATGAAAAAGTATTCTGTTCTCTTTGTATTGCTTCCCTAATGTGAAATTGCTGGTGTTCCTGCCTGGTGTTCTCTGCTTTCCAATTAAAAACTGACCACACTAAGCAGGAGAACACAACGTGGTCAGTTCTCTAGCTATGCTGGGAACTCAGTATGCTCTCCTACAATGATCAGACTTGTCCTTAAATGCCCCCGCTGCACAGCCATTCACTTGGAAGCTCAGTGTGCTGCTGTTTCTCCTCCCCTAGCTCTTATGCAGCTGAGAACAGAGGGAATGTTGGAGTCTCTATGCCTTTCAATACTTGGAGCTGGTAAGGGCATATGTATGTTAGCCCTCTTCGGTGGCACGGCTGGAATCTATATGCTCACTATATTTTTCCTTTGGTAAGCTGCAGTCCTATCGGGGGAGGCTTTCCTTTTGTTTCTTCTGAACACTTTTCATTACTCTGGTAAGGAGTATTTACACAGGATTGGAGGTGTCTGAGTCTTTCACCATCACTACTCTAGAACCTTTCTGACATTCCTATCACTTGGGGTGTTTATCCATTTATTTGTGGTTTTACGCTATGGCGTTCTTTATTTTTATTTTTCACATGATCACCCAACACTGAGGAGATCCATTCAGAAATACGGGGTCCAACTGACGTCTATCCCCTGTGGACTTCTTGAAGTTTTCTTTGGGTTTATATATTATTTGTTTCCGGTAAGCGGTACCTGCACAGTTTACTCATCAGACGTGCTGTTTGCTTATTCACAGACTTTGTTTTGGACTTTATAACATACATCACTTATGTTTTTCACTCTCTAGCGCAACTTATATATATATATATATTGTTTTTAAGGTGATAGTCACACTTGAAGTTGCAGCTTCACAATTTTCTGTTGGTCTAGCGCAGTTGTCCACAATTTTTTCTTTCACACTTGGAGTAGTAATTTGCCAACTTAGTAGTACCAAAAGCTTACTTGTTTGGAGTACAAACTCTCCATAAGATTTAATGGAGAGCGTACAGCACATGAGTGGCCCAGGCAGAAGTATTTTTACATGTGTTTGAGCAGTGCCAAGGAGCTAGACAGGCTATATTTAATTATATCTGGAACAGGTAAGTTTAGAACTAGGAGTTGGCTGGAACTGTTACACACAATGTGTAACTACACAGAAGGTCCACTTTAAGCCACTGTCTATAAAAAGGCAGATGCACATGATGGGTGATATGTTCTGAAAGTTCTTTAATTAGGACATTAAACTGATGGATCAAAAAAAAATAAAAATAAATAAAATGCTCCTGCTCAGATTTATACTTTAAAGGAGCTGAACTTCAACTGTATTAATTACAAACTTTGGAAACAGCTGTTATGAATTTACTAGTGAACTGACCCGTATTATAGTCTTCACATATTCTGAAAACACTGCCCAATAAAGTTTGTTTCCCTGAAATGTACGTCTTATGAAAAAGGCACCAGATGAGCGAAGGAGACGTCCAATAAGTGTCATGCGACTTAGATCTAAAGGGATAAATAGAAAACAAATTAAAGAATTTGAAGCCAGATATTTAAACACTCCAAGCTCTTTACCGGAGTAGCAGATTTGTTTATCTTTAATTGATTTTAAGCACATTATAGGTATTACATTTTTTTTTTATATATTTCAAGGTACAAGGTAAATAAACAGCGTACTATATCTCCAGGAGTTTAGTAGACTGACAAGCATCAATGACTGTGGCTGTGATAATACTGACCAGTACATGATTGCACAAAATTCACCATACAGATAACCCTTTATTTTGGGTGTCAAAAATCACTCATAAAATATAACAAATAAGTGCAGCGCAATCAAATCATAACAAAATATATAAATATCATAATCCAAAACACATTAAATCATTATTGTGAAAAAAGTCTATATTGAAGTCCCATTCATATGAACTCCACCTAAGTGCAAATATAGTAAAAAGATTAGTAATATCCAACATGTTCGGTGCCCTCCCCCTTCAGGAAAAATTCCTGCTCACCTCCACTATTTGACCCCACCACAAAGTCAAAACAGCCTTAGTGTGCTCCACTTAGAATAATATTGGATAATACTGAAACATTTCCTCTGGTGGCTCCCCTGAATCCTAGTCCTCCACCTCTTATTCTCACCACATATGTATCAGAGTGGTGAGCTGATGATATGCGCTTTTTATTTATATGTTTGTGAGTGTTTTTTATTCCAAGATCTTTTTTAATAAATATAGTTTGCATCAGAGAGCACTATGGTTTCTCCATGTCTGTTTTACGATTTATCTCATGACCATTGAGAACAACGGGTGGAGGACTAGGATTCAGGGGAGCCACCAGAGAAAGTGTTCCAGTATTATCCGGTATCATCTTAAGACAATAAAGGCCCATACACACGATAAGAAAATCCGTAGGGAAAATTCGTCCGAGGACCGATCTGTCGATTTTCGGATTGTTAGTATGGTGCTTTCGACAGCCAACACCGACTTTTCGGCTGACAAAATCCTGATGTGCAGGCTATAAAATTTTTGTCGTCCGTCAAAAAAACGTCCGATTTTCGTCTCATTATTACAGATTTCGACGAAAAAAAATCTTAAGAGCAAGACTAGGCATGCTCAGAGACGAAAAAAGACACAATAAACGGACGACAGATCATTCGATAATCTGATCGTGTGTATGGGGCTTAAGATTGTTTAGCAGGAGTGAGCAGGAATTTTGCCTAAAGGTGGAGGGCACCAAACACGTTGGATATTACTAATTCTTATCACCATATTTGCACTTGGGTGGAGTTCATATAAATTGAGACTTCAATACAGACTTTTTCACAATAATGATTTAATGTGTTTTGGATTATATTTATATGTTTTGTTATGATTTGATTGCGCTGCACTCATTTGTTATATTTTATTAGTTGTTTATGAGGTGGTGGACACACTCTGAAGGTGCTAGCAGCAGTCAGAGCTTTGTGTGATTAGGCACTAATATTTATTAGATAGAGATTTATGATTGTTTGGACACAGGTTGCAATGATTATATTTTTTTATAAAATAATCACTGATACTCTGCCGATGGCTAGGAGCATTTAAAACACGCCAGTACTTCTAGTTTTATCCTGTGTTCAGTTTCAAGTTAGGAGTTTTAACCATGTATCACCATTGAAATCAATGATGGGTGTATGGGCAATCACCACTCAAGAATCAGTAAATAGCCACACCCAGGTAAAGAAGCTGCATCCGTTAGAGAGTTCAGATAAACTGCAGATAAAATGTATCTTTATTTTTGTCCACAGTTTTAGTTTCGTTCAAGTTGAGGTCTGTAGCAAAAGCGTATATCTGACTAACTTCCTGTTTCTATGATATTGTTTCTCATTTAAAGCTACCGCACTAATTATTTTGTCCTCCAGGATGGATAATAATCAGCTACTTCAGCAGGCAGCGAGATGATTTTCCCATAGAAATCAAAGAATCAAAAAACAATGCGTATACAAAAAAAAAAAGAAAAAATATAAATATATATACAGCTGCAAGAAAAAGTATGTGAACCCTTTGGAATGATATGGATTTCTGCACAAATTGGTCATAAAATGTGATCTGATCATCATCTAAGTCACAACAATAGACAATCACAGTCTGCTTAAACGAATAACACACAAAGAATGAAATGTTGCCATGTTTTTAATGAACACACCATGTAAACATTCACAGTGCAGGTGGAAAAAGTATGTGAACCCCTAGACTAATGACATCTCCAAGAGCTAATAGGAGTGAGACGTCAGCCAACTGAAGTCGAATCATTGAGATGAGATTGGAGGTGTTGGTTACAGCTGCCCTGCCCTATAAAAAACACACACCAGTTCTGGGTTTGCTTTTCACAAGAAGCATTGCCTGATGTGAATGATGCCTCGCACAAAAGAGCTCTCAGAAGACCTACAATTAAGAATTGTTGACTTGCATAAAGCTGGAAAGGGTTATAAAAGTATCTCCAAAAGCCTTGCTGTTCATCAGTCCGTGGTAAGACAAATTGTCTATAAATGGAGAAAGTTCAGCACTGCTGCTACTTTCCCTAGGAGTGGCCATCCTGTAAAGATGACTGCAAGAGCACAGCGCAGACTGCTCAATGAGGTGAAGAAGAATCCTAGTGTCAGCTAAAGACTTACAAAAGTCCCTGGCGAATGCAAACATCCCTGTTAGCGAATCTACAATACGTAAAACACTAAACAAGAATGGATTTCATGGGAGGATACCACAGAAGAAGCCACTGCTGTCCAAACAATACATTGCTGCACGTTTACAGTTTGCACAAGAGCACCTGGATGTTCCACAGCAGTACTGGCAAAATATTCTGTGGACAGATGAAACCAAAGTTGAGTTGTTTGGAAGAAACCCACAACACTATGTGTGGCGAAAAAGAGCCAAAGCACACCAACATCAAAACCTCATCCCAACTGTGAAGTATGGTGGTGGGGGCATCATTGTTTGGGGCTGCGTTGCTGCGTCAGGGCCTGGACGGATTACTATCATCGAAGGAAAAATGAATTCCCAAGTTTATCAAGACATTTTGCAGTACACTTAAGGCCATCTGTCTACCAGCTGAAGCCCAACAGAAGATGGGTGTTGCAACAGGACAATGACCCAAAGCATAGAAGTAACTCAACAACAGAATGGGTTAGACAGAAGAAAATACGCCTTCTGAAGTGACCCAGTCAGAGTCCTGACCTCAACCCGATTGAGATGTTGTGGAATGACCTCAAGAAAGCGATTCACACCAGACATCCCAAGAATATTGCTGAAGTGAAACAGTTCTGTAAAGAGGAATGGTCAAGAATTACTCCTGACCGTTGTGCACGTCTGATCTGCAACTACAGGAAACGTTTGGTTGAAGTTATTGCTGCCAAAGGAGGTTCAACCAGTTATTAAATCCAAGGGTTCACATACTTTTTCCACCTGCACTGTGAATGTTTACATGGTGTGTTCAATAAAAACATGGCAACATTTCATTCTTTGTGTTATTAGTTTAAGCAGACTGTGATTGTCTATTGTTGTGACTTAGATGATGATGATCATATCACATTTTATGACCAATTTGTGCAGAAATCCATATTATTCCAAAGGGTTCCCATACTTTTTCTTGCAGCTGTATATATATATATATATATATATATATATATATATATATATATATATATATATACTGTATATATATCCATGGATTTGCAGTCTCTGGTATGAAACCCAATGGGTAATTGGATCTAACAGTGGAATTTTTTTAATATATACAGTGTCTATCTTTCTATCTATTAGCAAACATAAAAACAAGCATCAAATGTATAATTTTCTGTTCTTGGACCTCTCCTATTTTCTATCCACACATCTTCCCTGGGTCAGTTTGATAGCCTCCCATGGCTTTCAATATCATTTCCACGCTGACAACACCCAAATCTATTTTACACCTCTTGGCTCACTCTATCAGTTTCCTCATGCATCACCAACTTACTTACAGACATATCTATCCGGATGTCACACCGCTTTCTCAAACTTAACGTGTCCAAAACCAAGCTCATAATATTTCCTTCCCCACATGCCTCTTTCCACTACTTCTCTGTGAAGAGCAATGGCACAACCATCAACCCATCTCCACATGCCAGGGTGCTAGGTGTTATCCTGGACTTCGAACTCTCCTTTTCGGCCCCACATCCAATCGCTTTCCAAAGCTTGCCACCTCAACCTCCGCAACATCTCAAAAATACATCCCTTTCTAACCAATTAAACTACAAAGCTCCTGATTCACTTCCTGGTTATCTCTTGCTTCAACTACTGCAACTCCCTCTTCATTGGCTTACCTTTAAATAGGTTATCCACCCTTCAGTCCATCATGAATGTTGCTGCCAGATTCATCCGCCTTACAAACCGCTCAGCGTCTGCTACCTCTCTCAGCCAATCCCTCCATTGGCTGCCACTCAACTAACAAATTAATATCAAAATACTAACAATAATTTACAAAGCCATCCACAACTCTGACCCCAGCTACATCACTAACCTAGTCTCAAAATACCAACCAAATCTTCCTCTTCATTCCTCCCAAGACCTCCTGCTCTCTAGCTCCCTCATCACCTCCTCCCATGTTCGCCTGCAGAACTTCTCCCGAGCCTCTCTCATCCTTTGGAATTCTCTATCCCAATCTGACCGACTATCTTCAATTCAATCAACTTTAAGGCGATCCCTGAAAACGTTTCTCTTCAGGGAAGCCTAACTTGTCCACACCTAAAAAGTGTATTTTCATTATTTTCTTCATTAGCTTATCTCCCACAGGTATCACTTTACCCTCCCTTCTAGGTTGTAAGTTTTAATGAGCTGGGCCCTCTGATTGATTCCTCCTGTGTTGAATTGTATTGTAACTGTACTGTTTGCCCTTACGTTGTAAAGAGCTGCGCAAACTGTTGGCGCTATATAAATCTTGTAAAAATAGTAATACTAATATAATAGTGGTGCAAAACTAAGAGACATTTTGTAAAAACCTGTGTGTGAAAAGTGAAAAACTAAGTTAAACTGACCATTGTGCATTGAAAGAAATGGTTGTTTACTAGTTTAGGTATTGAATCTCCTTCAATAGTGATTAATCTTATCAGAGCTGAAGCCGCTCAAGTATTTATTATCAACAAGCGTCCTAAAAGGAGCTATTAGAAATTGATATACTTAGCCTCCTCCCATCCGGCCACTGCACATATAGGGCCAAGTGGGCGCTTCCTCCTTCTGAGTGGACGTTCCTTACCTCCTTCAGAAGGAGGAAGATTACGCAGCCGAATGCCGGCGCGGCTGCCTGATCTTTGTATGCCTGCGTCCCGCAGACACAGCACAACACTGTTTAGGAGCAGGACTCTGTGTCTGGCCCTCCTGATCACATGACGGCTGTGTCCAATCACAGCCACCACGTAATATAAACACAGCCGTTGTAAAGGCAATCAGCTCTGCTTCTCCTCACACAGAGCCTGTCAGTGAGGAGAGGGAGAGCATGTCTGTGCTGCCAGCTGGGGATACAGCACTTTTACTGCTTTTTACTCACTGATCACCCAGCTAGTTTCCCCAAAACAGTGTCCTTAACACAGTAAAAACACCTGTCACACATCTGTCCCAGTAAAATAATCTGTCCCAGTGAACATCTGCCACATCTGTCTGTGATCATCAGCCACATCTGTCTGTAATCATCTGCCACATCTGTCCGTGATCCTCTAGGACATCTGTCCGTGATCATCTGGCACATCTGTCCATGATCATCTGGCGCACATCATCTGCCACGTCTGTCATTGATCATCTGCCACATCTGTCAGTGATAATCTGCCACATCTGTCCATGATCATCTGGCACATCTGTCCATGATCATCTGGCACACACTATCTGCCACGTCTGTCTGTGATCATCTGCCACGTCTGTCCATGATCATCTGCCACATCTGTCCATGATCATCTGGTGCACATCATCTGCCACGTCTGTCTGTGCTCATCTGCCACATCTGTCCGTGATCATCTGCTACATCTGTTTGTGATCATCTGCCACATCTGTCCGTGATCATCTGGTGCACATCATCTGTCAGTGATCATCTGCCACATCTGTCTGTAATCATCTGGTGCACATCATCTGCCACATCTGTCAGCAATCTGTCACATCTGTCTGTATTCATCTTCCACATCTGTCCATAATCATCTGCCACATCTGTCCATAATCATCTGCCACATCTAAAAGATTAAATGTATATAATCTGCGCTATGGATATTCAACAATGTGTGATAAGGTGCTAAGTGTGCATTGAGCTGTTGCGGCCCCCCTTATGGCTACTACCAGGGTAGTGCCTATTGTGACACCTGTGGAAAAAGTGGGTTTTGGCGCTGCTCTGTGTGCAATATGCAACTAATGTAATTTGTCTTATATCAAAAAAAAAAACAATAAAATATGTGGTAAGTGCAACACATATGCAAGTGCTAAATAAGATAAAAAAGCAAATAGAATGGATTGTGCAACATATTCCAAAACCTATGTGCAATATTGTTTAGAGTGCATGTGCTAATACCAAATGCCCAAACTATGTGAACATCCAATTGCACCAAACAATTTATACATGAAACTTAAGCTAATCCAAACGGATCCGTGTTAAGAATGAAAAGTCCAGGAATTTCATTAATTGGTGCATGGTCTCCAGCCCTCCTTGCTGGTCCTTATGGTGGTATCAGTAAGAAGCAATATTTCATATTATCACAGCCAGGAGATTGTGCAACCACATGCAATGTGCCCAGTGTCTCCACTTGTGCCCCCCTCCTGCTATTGCACTCACCAAATGTCTCTCCCCTTTCAATAGGGGTATCCAGCCTTTACAGCTATAACTGGCTGTATGCCTCTGGCAAGCTCTCCTTTCAATCTCCAGCTGTGTCAGTAGTACATGGAAATAGCAAGAGTAAACCCCATAGCGAGAATCCGTATAAAAGGTTTTATTGAGAAATCACAGTAGTGTACTTACATTAGATCAAAACAGTCTGCTTGTGTCAAAATCAGGAAGTCCAGGACGAGATGCGCTCCACGGACTCAAACCGGAAGTGGCGCAATGACGCTAGGATTCGGATTACCCAAACTATTGTGGGCAAAAAAATTGCAATTTCAAAAAACTCCCTATGCCTCTTACTAAATACCTTGGACTGTCCTCTTTACAAAAAGGGGTAATTTGGGGGGTATTTTTATTGTCCTGACATTTTAGGGCCTCAAGAAAATGAGATAGTTAGTCAGTACATCAGGATTGATCAATTTTAAATGCTACATAGACTAGCTTGTAGACTCTAACATTCACACAAATCTATTATCATACACTTATCAGGATTTTTTTTTTACCAAAGACATGAAGCAGAACACATTCTGGCCAAAATTTATGACAAAATTAGATTTTAATAGATTTCTTTTAAAACAGAACAGTAGAAAATATTTTTTTTTTATTTTCTTTTCGCTCTTTTTCTTTGCTTATATTGCAAAAAAAAAAAAGTGGTGAATAAATACCACCAAAGCTTTATTTGTGTGAACAAAATTATTAAAATTTAATTTGGATAAAGTGTAGCATGACTGAGTAATTGCCATTCAAAGTGCGAGGGCACTGAAAGCTGAAAATTGGTCTGGGAAGGAAGGGGGTGAAAGTGTCCCATATTGAGGTGGTAAAGAGTATGGATGAGCTCAAGGTATGCTCAGAACACAGTTTTAGATCTTTGGTTGTTCAAGCATCCGCCTGAACACCTAAAATTTTGCTTGTTTGGTCATACTGTATGTCATATGTACAAATGTCATACTGTAATAAAAGTTGCAGTCTTTCTACTGCTACTATTTATGACAGCATCCTTTCTGTCAATAATTGCCAAGGAAGCAGTGGGATTTTTTCTTTTCGTAGGCATTCTTCATTGTGATTGATGTGGATCTACATCACTGGGTGATGTGATTGACAATGGATGTACATTGTGGGAAACTTAAAAAATGGTGTAAGTGTCTTAATTTTATTGTTTTGCTTTTATTGTTTATACTTTTTGTATGAATGAGTGGGATACTACGTACCCCTTACTTATTCACATGGGGGACCCCCCCCCCATGTGAATAAGTCTGAAAAAATCTGAAAGCCCCCTTTAATAAAAAGGGAGCCCCACAAATACCCCCATTTGTGGGGCTCCCTTTTTATTAAAGGGGGCTTTCAGATTCAGATATATCTCTTCACCTGCAAACCCCACAACCACCGGTCAGGGTTGTGGGGAAGAGGCCCTTATCCTCATCAACATGTGGCCAAGTTGCTTTTGCCAGGAGGCTGCCCGGCTGCATGCTCGGATAAAGGTCTGGTGTGGAATTTCGGGGGCACTATAATTATTTTTTGGCATTGGATAAGAGTTTAATATTTTTAGAGGTAACCCTATTCCTTTTCTTGTGTGATGGTGCCCCATTAATTTCTATATCAGACCCTCATCTAGATGCTTTGTTTACAGCAATTTAAAGAGCATTTTTTTTTTTTTTATGAATGTCAGTTTGCCATAGTAGGTTCTATACATCATACAGTGGAGTTACTTGAAAGGCAGGTTAGTGACACCCTCCAGGCTTTTATATTTAAATACATTTTTGCATTTTAATGTAGACCTTTTAGCATTATTAAAATCACTGTTCCCTGCTAAACAGACTTTCTATTGTCTTGTCTACAGCATTAACCTAGAACATGGTCATTACTGTTTTTAAACATTTTATTCTAATTAATTTCACCAGGAGTTCTGATTTGACACCCTATTTTTTTCTATGTTCTGTGAACACACTTTGAACCAAACTCAAGTATGTTTTGTTGCAGAACGACTGTAACATGTGGAATTATACATTTGGGTTTTATTCTTGTTAGATTCAATTGTTGAAAATCACAGAGGACTACATTAAGAAAAATAAAGTGTTAAACTGCAGTTGTGGAGTTGTGTTACTTTATTTATTATTAATAGTATTGAATGATAACTGAAATGGGCAGTGCCATCTTAAAGTGGAAAATACGTTTTTGGGCAAAAAAGAAAAGTGAAGACCACAGTTATAAAAAATTACGTAAAAGCTCTTCTGTTCAACCTAATAAAAAATGCTAAGCCTACAGTTGATTCATATCAGTGAAGCCATAAACCCCTTACAAGCCTTGTCCAAACTTAGTGAAAAAACTTACAGCCAATCCGATAGCCCCCTGGATCAGCATTCAATACTTTTTTGCTAGAAATATTATTAACTATTTACTTTTTGTAGTCTTGTGATATTTAAAAAATATTTTTGATGGTAATTAGGGAACCATTTAGAACTCCTTTGGACATATGACCTTTCCATTAATGAGAGAAAAAGACAAAGTTAGTTTGTTACCCTAACTTATACCTTATAAAATGCATTCTCTAAAAGCAGAGTAAGGAAAAGCTGTAAGAAGGTAGTATAAATGTTATTTATTTACACCTATGCCAGTCAGAGTTCAAAGTTATAATAGGATTCCCATGTTCATCATCATGAGACATTTTATTTCAGCCTGCAACAGTCACACTCTTGAGAGCCTGAGTTAAAAAAAATATATAGTGGGGGAAATTTACTAAAACTGGGGCACCCAGAACCTGGTGCAGCTGTGCATAGTAACCAATTCGCTTTGAACTTCAGCTTTTTCAAATAGACTTTGGCAATAAAACCTGGAAGCTGATTGGCTACCATGCACAGCTGCACCAGATTCTGTGTGCACCAGTTTTAGTAAATCTCCTGTTTCATATCATTTTATGGTTTTATTTTTTAGTACAATACTACTTAATGACCTCCCACTCCTTGCTGAATATCAACCTTGAGTGTATTCAAAAAATGTAGTCAAAGAAATCAATTGTTTGTAATACTATCATGAATGCAGGTATAATTCTAGAATTTTGTTTGTTTTGAAGATTTAGTTTCACATTGCAATTAATAAAATGTTGAACAAGGTGAAATGTCACAAATTATGTGTGATAAAAATTAAAAGCAATTACCTTCTCCTGCAGCAATCACAGGAATAGCAAGGTCATAGGTGTACATAATGTACGATATCAACAAAAAGTCAACATAGCTCCGATGGCTGGGTAGCAAAATAACAGGATATTCTTGAACAGCTTTTGCCAGCTGCAGAAAAAAAATGAAATTATCTTAAAGCATGTGGGCAAGTGTTAAAGCCAGTCTAGATCTGAGAAAAAAAAAATTCTAAGTTTAGTTTCTCCTCAGCTGACCATAAAAACCACACAGATGCTCTAATGTTAGAACAACATTAGCTGTTTTAATCTCTTGCCACTAAGAGGTTTAACTACTTGTTGACAATCATCTCATTAGCAGCAAATTGAATTCAGTGGGGCAGATGAGGAGACTGCCAACAGCTGGTTAAAACAAACCTGTATGCTAAAGTATACAACAATATGTATTTGAAACCGAAAACAATTTTCACGCTTGACCGTTATGGAACTGCTGCAACTCCTGGATAGGAACACATAAAAAACAAAATGGTGCACTGTTCCTTTAAATATATTTTGCAATCAACTTTGAATTGATTAAGCACAAAACAATTACATATACAGAGCAATAAAGTGAAATAGTGCACTGTTCCTTTAAACCGAATTCACATAAATTCAGCCTTAAATAAAATATGACCAATTGAGTTGCATGTAAAAGCTCAATAAAGTGCAAGTTTTAGAATACTGTGCAAAAGTGCAATATAAATCAAAATTATAATACGATGGATATAAAGTCCATAAAGACAGTGACAACAAAGTAAAGTGCTGGGTCCTCCACAGCTTCCAACCACTACAAAAGGTTCCCCAATGTGGCAAGAGGTGCTCCTAAATGTAAGAAGTCGAAGATTTTTTAGGTCATGCTCCAGGCCACCTATCGATTGCTGTTGGTGACTCTGATGAGTGGATTCCATCTGATTCATGCTGTGGAGACATGCTTTCTGTGAAACCAACGCCATGGATAATGAGTGCAGGCTGTTTGTGATCTCTGTAACCCAGATCCACTCGTTTGGGTAACATAGTTACATAGTTAGTCAGGTTGAAAAAAGACAAAAGTCCATCTAGTTTAACCAATAAAAAAAAAAAAAAAATCATACACATATACACAATCCTATGCCCACAGTTGATCCAGAGGAAGACGAAAAACCCCAGAAAAGCATGATCCAATTTTCTACAGCAGGGGAAAAAATTCCTTCCTGATCCCCCGAGAGGCAATTGGATATTCCCTGGATCAACGTTACCTATAAATGTTAGTACCCAGGAAATATTTCAGGCCTTTTTTCAATCAATCTACTGAGCTGGCCAGAACCAGCAGCTTTGCATCACATGCTATTATTAAGATTATGATCTACCAAAACCCCCAGATCCTTCTCCTCTATGGATTCCCCAGTTGTTCTCCCTCTAGTATCTATGATGCATGCATATTCTTAACCCACAAGTGCAAAATTTTACATTTATCAACATCAAACCTCATTTGCCACATAGTCGCCCAAATAAAGTGCATTGAGGTCAGCTTGTAAGTTGTAGACATCCTGTAAGGAAGGGTAAACAGGCCATCTGCTTACATTTAGGAGCACCTCTTACTACATTGGGGCACCTTTTGGAGTGGTTGTACATTGTGGAGCACCCAGCACTTTACTTTGTTGTTACTTTCTTTATGGACTTTATATCCATCATACTATAATCTTGATTTATATTGCACATTTGCACAGTATTCTAAAGCTTGCACTTTATTGAGCTTTTACATGCAACCTAATTTGTCAAATTTTATTTAAGGTTGAATTTATGGAACAGTGCACTAATTCACTTTATTGCTCTGTATATGTAATTTTTTTTCTGATAGATCAATTAACAGTTGATTGTCACGTATATTTAAAGTAACAGCACATCATTTTGTTTTTGTAAAGGTACAGAACAGGCTGTAGGATTACACGGTCCATGCCTGCACATACTGTACACTAAAGAGGTAATAAAGCCCACTTTGTGATTTTTACCTACAGGTAAGCCTATAATAAGGCTTACCTGTAGGTAAAATGAATATCTCCTCAACGTGCACTGTTTAGATGTTCACCCTTTATGCAGCCGGAGATGTCACCAGTGCATGCAATCTGAAGATTCGGCATACTTTACCGCACCTTCAGAGCTTAGTGCCGGAACTGAGGGCTCCCAGGAGTAACGTCATCGCAGCTCCGGCCAATCACATAGTCAAAGTGCGCAAACGCAGAAGAGAGACTGGGGGAAGATATCAGCCCTCTCAGTGGTGACAGTGCACTGCTGGAAGACTTTGTTCCAAGGTAAGTATTTCATAATGTGCTAGTATGCTTTAACGTATATGTCTTCTTCAGCACCTAAGGATTACAATTTCGAAATTTCCATATAGTGTCCAGAGCTATTCCCATTCTTGCACCTTCCTATTGCCATACACATCATAGTTATATCACTACTGTGCTGCTCATTTTCCTTTATAAGGCCTGTTGTACAAAAAAAGCTGTACAAAAGCACCTACAGTATAAGGATCTATTTGCTACTGCTTCATTCATTGTTTACACCCATGCCTTCTCCACCTCTTCTGCTGCTTGTTGATGCCCCCCACCCCACCTGTGCTGTTGACTGCGGATCTCTGGCTTCTACACATTTCTTGCTGCTTTTACAGAATTCTGTGATGCCTAGTCCTTTGTCCCTTGCTTGACTTTTTTTTTTTAATGGCACAACTTTAATATTATAGTTTCTACCAAAGTGTTTTATGGGTCAGGGCATTTTTCTGAGAACAGGTAACAGGCAAATGCACTTCACTGCAATTCAACTCACTGTAGTGAGGCTCTCATTAGGCCACTTACTTACATTCTGGTCAGTAACTAACATAAATATCGGCAGATATATTACTAAGTTAAAAAGGCTATAAATGGCTCAAAAACACAATTAATAGACCTTATTTACAAGGATTGGCATATTTAAAGGTCACTTATGAACCCCTTTGCAAATATTGTCTCAGTTTGTGGGTGACATATGGTTGCCATCATCCCTCTTATTCTGGATTTTTAAGGCAATCGATAAAGAAAAGCAAAAAATGATAAAATTAAAATATTTATTGAAAAGAGTTAAAAGAGAAAATTGGTACATATATTATATAACCACATCAACCACATTGGTCATGCTAACAAAGCAGTGGTTGAAACATTGGTAACTATAACAATGATAAATCATGACAATGATGCTTGGTCAAGAACAAGTTAATAAAAGAAAGAAAGAAAAGGGAGGGAATGCAATACTCCTCCCTGGAGGGAAAGAACCTCTAGGGAGGAGAGAAATTCGGATGCTCTAAAGAAAAAGCTATATGTTTCATTATGATTATGAAATATGCAGAATGAATTTGAACGAGAGTGAATTTTTCATTATTAATCAGCTGATGCACCTGTAGTGTTCTGATAAGGAAAGTTGCATGGCATTATTGTTTTTTTTTTTTTCAGAGGATACCAAAAATCTGTATTGTATCTTAGTGAAGACTTCTGCAAAAAAATTCTGGAAAATCAGTGAGCTAATTGCACAAGCAGGAGATTACATTTCTGGGGAAGTTCGGTACACCAACTATGTACAGAAGTCCTCCAGATTGCCATATTGCATTGAATTTTGCAGAAAATTACACTGCTGCGGAAAAAAATGAAAAGGTAAATTTTAAAAATATTCAATTATAATAAGGCTTGTGTAGCAATTTTAAATGCTATATTTTTTTTCATTTGCCATTTTTCCTCCACCAAAGTGGAGTTACCCTTTAATATTTATAGATCTAAAACAAATGGTCAAAAATGGGAACTTGGTCCATGTGGAAAATCACCCCATATGGTCCATAGAGCTTGATTTATTTATTTCCAAGCCAATGTGGACAAGTATAAAGTAATACATTTAGATCATAAATATACGTATTCAAAATTCAAACTTGAAAGAACCAAATTAGCTGAATTAATAATGGAAAAGGTTCTGAATCGACTTGTAGATTGCATTTTTAAAGACGAAATATGACGAAATATGACCAGAGGTTTTTTGGCCATACTTCTATGGATCACAGCCGTGCAGTTCATTCTGCACTCCTGTGACCCGTGTTCAGCCGACAGCGGGGTAAAGCCTGCTGTTGGCTAACATCATTCAGCCAGTCTAGGCCTGGATCAGCAGCTGGTTCAGCCTCTCAGCTTCACCGCTGGGAGACTGAGCCAGCTGCTCCCTCCCTTCCCCAGCCCAGCACTCCAGGTTGTTTATACATCCATCAAAGGGAACTGGCTGCTACTACTCCAAATGACAGCTCAATATCTGTTCTTGGGTCAGAAGATGCCACTACATGTCACATTATAGTGCTCAGGCACACAGCTGGTCACATTCCCTATGTTCTCAGCTGCATAACAGCTGGGGGAAGAGCAGCAACAGTACACTGAGCTACCCAGTTAAAGGCTCTGCAGGGAGGGTGTGTCAGGACAAGTCTGATCATTGGATCAGAGCAGGCCAAGTTCCCAGCACAGCTATCTTCCATATCTTTATATGTGCGGACTGCATTGTCCACGTAGGAGCAGGATATTCTGGATAAGAAGCCGAGGAGAGGTCTGATCCACCCATTTAAAGGGATCACAGGCGTTGGGGGTCCTTGTGACCTGCCATAATCTGGTAAGAGGCAACGTGTGGCACACCCCAGCATCTGGAGCACTATAGATCTAAACAATCAAGTTTACACAAGCACTCCTTTGTTGCATGAATTGCTCAGGATTACCAAATATATTAGAGACACTTTAATCACATTTTTTAGAGCACTGTAAATCTAATGTTGATATAATTTAAAGGTATATATCACTTGTGATTTAATTTATTTGTGGATGCACTATGAAGCACTTTTCCTGATTTGCAATAATCTTTGCACAAGTAAAGGTAAGTTGATGCACTAGTAAGCACTTTGATTTGCAATAATTTTTTTTTTGCACCAAGTACAGTACAGCACGTGCACTTTTACTATAATATTGATTATATAATTTTATTGGATTTTTATGAAAATAATTTAGTATTTGTATTTAGCACTATAAAAGATTACCAGCGCCTTTTTACCAATTATATACATCTAGATTAGTATAAGGCTTGTTTTTTTTAAAAAACTCGCCAAGCTTGCAATTTTATTTATTTAGTTATTTATTTATTTTTGTATTAAAAGATATGCTATATGCAATCAAGAAAGAAAGATATAACTTAGCATATTAGCATCAGTAGTTGAATGCTATATTAACATTTTAGACTGACTTTTAATAAAACACTTACCTTTTGAATGCCCTCCACATTGCAAAATACTTTCCCATAAAGCCGTTTGAAGATCTTGCTTAAACTGAGAGCAAATATCCGAATTGCCCCCAATTTTAAATTGTGACCCATTTCATCCAAGATCTCATAAGCCTGTTCCTGAATCACATCAAAGGATTCTCCAGTTTCCAAGCTGATCTTTAAATATGAAGACAAGAACAGATCACAAAAAAAAAGGCTATAAATGTCTCAAAAACACAATTAATATACCTTATTTGCAAGGATTGGCAGTTTCTGACATCTTTAAGGGTCAGTCATGAACCCCTTCTTCCTCTTAGAGGCTCTATTTTCATACACAATACTGCACAAGTTGTTCGTATAACAATAAGCCTCAGAAACGTAAAAAAAACCTAACCAAGCTTAAAAATGCTACCTCCCTCCTTCTAACATCTATGCTGACCAACCTATGTAAGAAAGATGTATATACTTACCTATTTTTACCCCACTCCAATCCGGTCATGTGGCCCAGCTCCCTTGTTTCAGTCAGTGAGGAGGGAATGCCGATGATGGATGGGTTATAGGAGCCTAGGGGTGACATCACCATTCCAGGCTGTTGTCAAGCACTCTCTCCTCTCCCCTGCAGTCAACACTGTCTGACACAGGGCATCAAGTGACTGGACTGGAGCAGGCTGAAAATAAGTAAGTATATGCATCTTTCTTACACAGCTTAGTCAGCATAGGTGTTAGGAGGGGGTTGGAAAATTTTTGGGACTAGTTAGGCTTAGTCTGGAATTCTACTTTAAAGAGTAACTCCACTTTTAATAAGAAAAATATCCCCTTGTGCATTGCAAGGATTTTAACAAACTTTGTAGCAGTCCTATCTGTTTCGGCTCTAAAGAGAAAGTATGTTTCATTATGTCAATATGCAGAATGAATTTGTACGAGAATTAATTTTTCATTATTAATCAGCTGATCACACTGGTCAGTTCATCAAATCAAACTGTTAAGAACCCAGAAGTTTACATGTTTCCGTACAAATCTTTTCTTTTGTATTACATTGTATATGACACATATTATAGAGAAGATTATTTTATTACATATGGGATACTTCAGGGAAATCCTTACAGAGAGCCAAATGGACAATTTATCATAGTTCTTAAAATCCCTTTAAAGAAAAGATCTGCCACTTCAGAATGGTACATGAGCAAGCTAAATGTGAATGTGCCATTCACTAGGTTATAAGTAGGATGAATAGTAATAGTGAATAGTAATAAGTGAACATCTGTAAACGTTTATGGATCCAGCGAAATGTGCACAGCAAACTTTACCAGGTAATGGACATGGGATTTCCCTGAAAATTAATTGTGCAAAAACACACACAAGCAGACACTCACTGTTCTTTCTAAGTGCCGATTCACATTGGTGCGAAGCGGGAACCCTGCAAATCCACTGTCGGTTTCCGCATGGCACCCGACTCGCAGGCAGTTCACACTGCCATATACAAACTGCTGGGAGTGTCAATACAAAGTTAATGATACCCCCAGATTAGTTTGCATATCGCAGTGTAAACTGTCAATTCGGACATGTGAACACCCATGCGATCCGATTCTGCTGCGGACCAAAACAAGGGCCATGTGCGACTTTGGTCCAAATGCGATGCAATTTCAGCCATACAATCTGTATGGCTGAATTCACATCGCACAGACATTGCATGTGATTTGCAGAGCAGTGCGGTGTGAATCACATGCAATGTCTGCCATCGCTGAAGTGTGAACCGGTGTAACGTTAGAAAACCATACCTCGTGAAAATTCCATACCTCGTCACTTCCGGTGCACATACGTCATGGAACAGCTAAGCAGGTTACCATTGTGCACGCTCAGAGGTCCGGAGAGTAGGGAATTCTCACGGGGTAGTGTGTTGTAACGTTAAACCGCATCAGCTGTTGCCGCGGTAACATTAAAACATGTCGGCTGCAAGATTAAATCATCTCCGCTCCTACCCCTGTCACTTCCCTGATCTCGGCTACTAAATGTAAAAGCGGCGGGTGTATGAAAATATAAATCACGGAGATCTCGGCTCCGTGATTTATATTTTCATAGACCCGCCTCCGCTTTTACATTTAGTAGCCGAGAAGTGACGAGGGTAGGTGCACCGGAAGTGACGAGGGTAGGGAATTTTCACGGGTATTGTTTTTTCACGGAACACCGGCACTAACACAACAGTATTTGCAAAACTGGGGCATACAAATCAGCAAAAAAAAAAAGGTAATTGCCAATGATTTTTCAGTACATTCAAATCTTCCATAATCTGATCCAATGGCATAACAATTACATTTAAAAAAATAATTAATATAAAAATGAATTGCATAGAAGGTTTATGAAACATCTGTGTAATATTAAGAAAGGTTCACACTAGCATACAAAATATTGTATTCTGGCAACTGCATACAGTTTTATTCCAAATGCCTTTAAAACTACAGGTGGATCTATTACTGTCCTGTCCACAGAGTGACAACACTACTTCATAATTTCCCTCCAAAACAAACAGTGTTTTCAGCCTGTAAAGTAGGCAGAAAAAAGCATATATAGCTGCAAGAAAAAGTATGTGAACCCTTTGAAATGATATGGATTTCTGCACAAATTGGTCATAAAATGTGATCTGATCATCATCTAAGTCACAACAATAGACAATCTGCTTAACCTCCCTGGCGGTATGATTTTTTCCGATTTTAGGTGCTGAAAGCGGTACCATTATTTTGCATGTAATTCTTAAGAACGAGCAGCCCAAACCAACTATTTACATATGATTTTTTTTTTACTTTGCGTTCTTCTTTATCATCTCGGGTATGATAAAGTTTGAAACACAAAATCATAAATTATAATAAATAACTATAAATAAGTTAAAGTATGTATATATATACTGTATATATACACATATATATATATATATATATATATATATATATATATATATATATATATACGTATACATATTATATATATATATATATATATATATATACATGCATATCTATATATATATATATATATATATATGTACATATATATATATATATATATATATATATATATAAGTTACGTATATATATATATATATTTATGTGAATCACTTTCTTGAGGTCATGCCACAGCATCTCAATTGGGTTGAGGTCAGAACTCTAACTGGGCCACTTCAGAAAGCGTATTTTCTTCTGTTTAAGCCATTCTGTTGTTGATTTACTTCTATGCTTTGGGTCATTGTCCTGTTGCAACACCCATCTTCTGTTGGGCTTCAGCTGGTAGACAGATGGCCTTAAGTTCTCCTGCAAAATGTCTTCATAAACTTGGGAATTCATTTTTCCTTCGATTATAGCAATCCGTCCAGGATCTGACGCAGCAAAGCAGCCCCAAAACATGATGCGCCCACCACCATACTTCACAGTTGGGATGAGGTTTTGATGTTGGTGTGCGGTGCCTCTTTTTCGCCACACATAGTGTTGTGTGTTTCTTCCAAGCAACTCAACTTTGGTTTCGTCTGTCCACAGAATATTTTGCCAGTACTGCTGTGGAACATCCAGGTGCTCTTGTGCAAACTGTAAACGTACAGCAATGTTTTGTTTGGACAGCAGTTGCTTCCTCTGTGGTATCCTCCCATGAAATCCATTCTTGTTTAGTGTTTTACGTATTGTAGATTCGCTAACAGGGATGTTAGCATTTGCCAGTGACTTTTGTAAGTCTTTAGCTGACACTCTAGGATTCTTCTTCACCTCATTGAGCAGTCTGCGCTGTGCTCTTGCAGTCATCTTTACAGGACGGCCACTCCTAGGGAGAGTAGCAGCAGTGCTGAACTTTCTCCATTTATAGACAATTTGTCTTACTGTGGACTGATGAACAGCAAGGCTTTTGGAGATACTTTTATAACCCTTTCCAGCTTTATGCAAGTCAACAATTCTTAATCATAGGTCTTCTGAGAGCTCTTTTGTGCGAGGCATCATTCACATCAGGCAATGCTTCTTGTGAAAAGCAAACCCAGAACTGGTGTGTGTTTTTTATAGGGCAGGGCAGCTGTAACCAACACCTCCAATCTCATCTCATTGATTGGACTCCAGTTGGCTGACATCTCACTCCAATTAGCTCTTGGAGATGTCATTAGTCTAGGGGTTCACATACTTTTTCCACCTGCACTGTGAATGTTTACATGGTGTGTTCAATAAAAACATGGCAACATTTCAGTCTTTGTGTGTTATTAGTTTAAGCAGACTGTGATTGTCTATTGTTGTGACTTAGATGATGATCAGATCACATTTTATGACCAATTTGTGCAGAAATCCATATCATTCCAAAGGGTTCACATACTTTTTCTTGCAGCTGTGTCATAGTGAGATCGACATGTAATAAAACTATGTTACAAAGAGGACTCAGAAAAAAACGGATGTATTAATACTATTGACCAACTGCATCATATATTTCATTTTTTGATTTTGCCCATACTTCCACTTTACAATAATTATTATGAGGCAGTATTAACTACAGTATTGACAGAAGACAGAAGTAAATATGTGCGATTTGTATCATTACAAATAGAAATTCAGACAAAATGCATCCGAATCTTTGAATCACAATAGTAACAAGGTTCAACAAATCCATAATAAATTATTCCGGAAACAAAAAATTCATTCATATTCATTTGTTTTATTTGGATGACATGATTAGATAGTTTGGGTCTTTAGGTAATGTTTGAAGCATCCAAAATAACGTAACTACATAACAAATTATCCACATTGGTTCGGAACTATTCATTTTTATTCTAGTGGACGTAGCGTGAACATTCTAATAAGATATTTTTTGTATTGATGTTGAACTTGACTGACCATCTGTTTCAAATGTATGTGTGCGGCCCAACACACAAAGGCTTTGTCCACACTTGCTCAAAATACTGCTGCTTCATAAATGCGCCTATGGTGATAATGCAAGTTGCTTGTTGAGTTTGACATGCCTTTAACACGTGCGTTAAACACTCCCCAAATGCCCTATGTGCATTTGACGTGCGTAATAGGTGCAATAAACCCCAGATACCTATTTTTTTGGCCGTTGTGAACAAGGCCTATTGCGCCACAAATGCATCGTAAACAAGCTGCAAACGCATAAGTCGGCTGTTATACCCTTTTGAACTTCTTAAGACAAAATTATCTTGGATAATGGTCAATGAACACCTTTTGGCAATACTAAATGACAAATTGAGGCTTTTTGAAAAGGTTTGGAGCCCGGGGATTCGGTATCTGGAAGGGGACCCCCGAGTTGGACCGATATAGGCCAAAGCGCACTGGTAATGTAATGTAACTTACATTGTTTACTCTAATCTAACCTGACCTGAAGTTTTTTCATCTAATCTGTGATATCATATTTTCCCACGCCCTCTTTCTCCATTTCCTCTCCCCCCTCTTTTACTTTCTTTAGGTTGGTTTTTCCCAATGTAATCTCTTTGGTTATTCCATTATGGTTTAAACATATTTTAAAAACAAAGAATGTTTAGGTTGACGGGGTGGGAAAGGCTAGAAAACTGGCCATAACGTTCACTAATGCTTATCCCCATCGAGGTCAACCCATATATGTTACTTCAGCGCTACTGACATTGTTTTTGTGGTAAGATAGCCATTTTCATTTATCATATTGTCTGTACAACATTGTTTATTTGCTTTCCCTTATTGAATATTCAAATAAAAACATTGAAAGAGAAACAAGCTGCAAACACATGCTGGAGCATTTATGGTGTGTTACCATAGACTTGAATGGGAAGAGTTGAGATGCCTTAACTCCTTCCAAATTCCACATGAAGTCTCATGTTTGAAGCACAGAAACATGACGCGACGCAAACGCTTCATATTTTGATCATGTGAACATCACTGCGTGCTGTCCATATTATCAATTGCAGACTGCTTTACTGGTAGTTGGGGAAAGTTAAAGGGTTAATAAAGTCTGCTTTTTTATTCATACCTACAGGTACGCCTTTAAAACAGTTTACCTGTAGGTACAGTATCTCCGTTTGTGTGTGCTCTCTCCCACGTGCATGTGCGGGAGTGACGCCATCGGGGCTAAGCCATTTAAACATTGTTTTGTGAACCTGGAGGGAAAACTGGGTGAAGATGGAAGCCCTGGCAGCGGTGACAGCGTGTCACTGGAGGACTTTGTTTTAAGGTAAGTCTGTCATAATGTGCTAGAATGGAATACATACTAGCATACTATGATATCATCCTGCAGGGGCCAAAAAAATGTTTTTGCCAGTTTACTACTGCTTTAAAAATGCACCTTAAACTCCTGCTTTTAATGCCAGCATGAACAGGGACAAAGTCAGTTGGGAATAAAGAAATTAATTAATCTTAATGACATAATGAATGAATATTTAAGTTTTGGAGTCTTAATCAGCTGATTCTTTTTGCATTAACATTTTTTATTATTATATGAAATGGAAAAATATTGCAGTAAATATAGAAATATAGAAAGGTATAAAAGTGAAATAGAATGATTGCTAGTTATTGGGGTTGATTTACTAAAACTGGAGAGTGCAAAACCTGGTGCATGATAGCCAATCATGGTAGCCAATCAGCTTCTAACTTCAGATGGTTCAATTATCCGCTTTACGACCGTCCGCGGCAGCCGCTCCTGGGCAAACCGCCGTAGCTATACGTTGGTCGCGCGCAGGAGGCTAGGGGGCGAGGGCACGCCCCCGCTCATCAGAGGGGAAGCCGATGCAGCGGGCAGGCGTCTCCGATTGCCGCCTGACACCTGCGATCGTTCCCTGCTGAGAGAAAAGAATGGTCAGCTGTTGTAAACACAGCTGACCGTTCTTCTCCCTGGAATGATCACAGAGCCCCTGTGATCCTTCTATATAGGATCACAGGTCTCTATGGTCTTTTCAGAAGCCACGCCCCCCCCCCCCCCCACAGTTAGAATCACTCCCCTAGGCTCACATTTAACCACTTGATCACCCACACTGTTAACCCCTTCTCTGCCAGTGTCATTATTACAGTTATAACAGTGCATATTTTTAGCACTGATTACTGTAGTAATGTTGCTGGTCCCCCCAAAAGTGTAAAAAATGTCAGTCAGGGGTCTGATCTGTCTGCCGCAATGTCGCAGTCCCGTAAAAAATGGCAGATCGCCGCCATTACTAGTAATAAAAAAAAAACAATAAAAATGACATAAATCTTTTTTACCGTACTTAGTAGATGCAATAACTTTTGCGCAAACCAATCAAAATACGCTTATTGTGAATTTTTTTTACCAGAAATATGTAGCAGAAATTGGCCTAAATTGTTAAAAAATTTAGATTTTTAGATTTTTTTGGGAATGTTATATAGCGTTATGTGAAAAATATTGTTGTTCTTTTTTCAGAATTGTCTCTATTTTTTTGTTTATAGCGCAAGAAATAAAAATCGCACAGGTGATCAAATGCCACCATAAGAAAGCTCTATTTGTGGGGAAAAAAATACATCAATTTTATTTAGGTACAGCGTCGGTCATTAAGGGGGCAAATCCTTCCGGTCCAGAAGGGGTTAAGCTTTGACAAAAAAAAAAACTGGAAGCTGATTGATTTCTATGCAGAGCTGCACCAGAATTTGCACTCCTATTTGGAACTCCATTGTGTTTGGGTTGGATAGAAGTGAATACATCAGAATGTCCGAATCATAATATAACAAATTAATCTGAATTGATGAATAATGAATTAACAAATTAAACAAAATATAGCCAATCTTCCGAAATAACTTCTGAAAATTGAGAACAACAAATATACGAAACAAATCTGAATATATGAAACAAATTCCAAAAATGAATCATTCTAACATAACGAATATAACAAAAAAAAAGATTTATTTAACCACTTCTGGACCAGAAGTACTTATTCCCCCTTCCTGCCAAGGCACGGATGCACACTGATTGGCAGCACTGATGGGTAATGATAGGTAGCACTGGTGGGCACTGATTAGCAGTACTAATATATGGCACTGGTGGGCACTGATTAGAAGCACTGGTGGGCACTGATTAGCAGCACTGGTGGGCAGTGAGGGGAAAGATGTTCCTGTAACAGAAGTCGGTTAACCCTCCTAGCGGTATCCCCGAGCGTGACTCGGGGTGGATTTTCCATGCTGTTATCGGTATCCCCGAGTCACGCTCGGGGTGGATGGGCAGAGCGCGCAGCGGTGTCTTACCTTCTCCTGGCGATCCAGCGATGATCTCACAGTGCTGAGATCGCCAGCCTTCTGAGATCCCCGCCGCTCGTCCGTCCTCCGTCGGTGTGATGACTCCCTAGTTCCGTTCCCTGCAGCAGCAATGCTGCATGAGAGCGGAACTAGGGAGGGAAATTCAAACATTGAACGTTGCACAAAACACAAACACACACATAACATTTATATTATATATATATATATATATATATATATATATATATATATATATATACATATATATATATATATATATATATATATATATATATATATATATATATATATATATATATATATATGTATGTATATATAATATAAATGTTATGTGTGTGTTTGTGTTTTGTGCAACGTTCAATGTTTGAATTTCCCTCCCTAGTTCCGCTCCCATGCAGCATTGCATATACACCTATATATATATATATATATATATATATATATATATATATATATATATATATATAATATAACGCATGAATTATAATCTAATCAATAATATAATTTTATTATATAATATATATATATATATATATATATATATATATATTATATTATATATTATATAATACAATTATATTATTGATTAGATTATAATTCATGCGTTTGTATTTCAAATTTATCACATCTGGGATGTCTACTAGAGTCTTGTTTTGGTCAGGTTTAAGTCAGTAATTACTAAGAATTGTAGGCCTATAATACATAACGCCAAATTTCCATGAAAAAAATTGTACCGCTTTTGGTACAGAATTCCTGACATAATCATACCGCCAGGGAGGTTAAAGGCTCTTTTCTTTTTTCCTCACGTTGTCAGCGGGAGGGAAAAAAAGCCAATAAGCGGCTTCTGTTTACTTCTGTGATCAGCTGTCATTGGCTGACAGCTGATCACGTGGTAAAGGGCTACTGTGATTGGCTGTTTACCCTGATCTGTGATCAGCAGAGTCCCAAGGACTCGGGGATCACAGAGCGTGCCGCAGCGTGAGAACGTCCATAGATGCCCTCCCAGCATTTTAAGCCCGCTATTGCTGTCTTTCGGCTACAACGAAAGCTCATTGGTTTCTATGCATACCTGCACCAGATTTTGAATGCTCTAGTTTTAGTAAATCCCCCTACTGTGTTATATTGTAATTTTCCACTAGGTGTCTCACTGCTGCGATACCTAGGTTATTTGTAAACTTGTTATTTTCTGTTTATTGCGATATACACTACATGCTCCATGGACATAATTTGTGCATCATTAAAACACTTGGTTTATACATGACCATGTCAGGAATCCTAAGCAAAGGTAACTCTCTAAACATGGTAGCAGCAGTATACAGGATTCCGAGTCCTGAAATCACTGAGAGAAACAGCCAAACCTGCAGCAGAAGATAGAGCTACAGCAACTGTAAGCCCTGGTTCACACCAATGTGGCTTTATAATTGCGCTACTTCAGTGCGATCTCAACTCTGCAGATCAGTGTCACCTTCAATTTCTTTCCGTCTTGTGACTTCATTTAACAGAAATATATGCAAGTCGCAATGAAATCCTAAAAAAGTGGTGCAGGAACCTTTTTTAGAGTCGCAGTGATTTGAACAGTTCCATGCTCCAGTGCCGGCAATGGGGTGCGACTTGTCATGCGATTTTGAACTGTCAAACTGCATGACAAATTACACTGGTGTGAACCAGAGCTAACTGCAGTGTCACTGTGCATATAAAGACACCATGGAGAGTTAATTGAAACCCCTGAAACTAATTGAAACTAATCTGTCTAAAACATGAATGCACTTAAAGAAAAATTTCACAAACTTCATTCATAGAAAGACAGGTGTAGACCTGTGTTCAAACTGCAGCTCCTCTGAAAAGTGATCCATGTTCAAATTGATTTTCATAAGCATTTGACAGGCAATGAGGAGGTGGTGTGATGCTCCTCACTGCCTGTTTTAACCCCATAATTGCTGCACCAATGGACATAATGCACGCAGTTGCAGGGCATTTGTGGTGCTTTCCTATTTGCTTGAATGGGTCACATTTGTAACATCACAAATCATTTTGCCATGGACATGAGGTGAAGCATCATGACCATGGCATGTGAATACCAGCAGGTGCTGTCTTTGCAACTTCGGGAGTGAGTGCTAAAAACATGGCTCAACTGTGCATTTTTAACACCACAAACCCCTAGTCTAAACAAGCCCCAAATGACACAGAATGCCTGACTTTTAAGAAATTATTGAGGAGTTTAATACACATAGTCACCCTATAAGGAAAGCTATAACTTTTTTTTCTAGAGATCAAAAAAGTGGGGAAACCATGCACAGTTACTGTAGGTAACAGAACTGAAATTTATAGCTGCAAGCTGTGTGTTTAGAGGTGTAGCACTACCCCCGCAAGGGCTGCTGGTAACTGGCTCCCCTTATCCTGCACAGGCAACCAACAGGCATTTTCCACCTGCATCCGGACACAAGAAATCAGTCCCTGGGCTTTTTTTTGTTGTTTTATTAGGGATAACAACTTGGATGGAGTGGAGGAGTTATGGGATGCCCAACTTGACTGAAACAATAGATTAGGACAACTTTCTTCCCATGTACAGAGAAAAGATCCTGGACTGTTCTCCTTCCTGGACACACTCAGTCTTTAAGGATCAGTGGCAAAAGTCCCTTACGGATTAGGAGCTCTTAGTCCCATTTGGAAAATAGCACATAATGTTACAGACTTCATGCAGAAGTATCTCCTCTCCTCTGTAGAACTGCTCCCAGCTCGACTGCTTGCAGGTACTACTAGCCCTCCTGACTGCTCTGATGATCTCCAAGGGCAAAGGATAAAGGGTTAAGCACAGTACTGTCCTTTAAAAGCTTGCTACATGTGGTAGTCTCTCCCCTTGTGTATCCTTCGGTTTGCTTATGTGCTCACTTTGTCATCCTTGCTCCCTGCTGCTCTTAGGCAAGATTCCTTCTCAAACCGTTATATGATAGGATCTTCCCAAGCCAGCCCAATTTAGCCTGGAGACAAAGTCCCCCCCCCCCTAGACCTAAGGGATCCCTCCTAGGCCTCCGACAGCCTCCTCAGCACTCTATCTTCCAAATGACTCTCCTGCTAGCCTGGCTTCAACATAATTAAGGGCTGGCCTAGCCACGCTGCCAGGACATTCTACCTAGGGATAGGCCAGGTTCCCCCAAGTATGCAGATCAGGACCTCCTGGCCTCAGCCCACTAACTTCTTGAAGCTTCTACAAGCTTCTAGACCCGGGGGGGGGGGGGGTCCAGAGACTTGCATCTGTGAAGCCATCCAGCCTGACCTGCAGTATCTGAACCAATTTTAGACTCACATAACTTGAGACACCATGAGTCATAAACCTAAAGGAATTGTAAAGGCAGAAGGTTTATGTTTTATCATAATGCATTCTATGCAATAAGATAAAAAAAAAATGTTCTGTGTATCAAATGTTTCAGGTATCATATACAAAAGTGAAATAGCGGTTATACCAGAACTGTTTGGAAGAGACATAATGGAGAGATTACACTCTACCCATACTGGTGTAGAAGGATGTTTACACCAGTCATAAGAATATATTTATTGGACTAGAACGAATGACCAAATATAAACTGGAATAAAAAAATGTGACATACAGTAGATGCATCATAGAGTGACCATCAACAAAATAAAACACTGCAACCACATGAGATAACATTTAGGCCATGATCTAAAACAGATAAAGATTTGTTGATCTGGGATTACAAAGAGTACCTGGTAACTCTGGACTATTTTTCAAACTTCTGGGAAGTAGACTATATACAAACACAGGAACAAAACATCAAAAAACTCAAAGCCCATTTTGAAAGGTATGTCATCCCTGAGAAAATATGCTGCTCATTTACTTTGGATGAGTTTAAGCAATTCAGTAAGACTTCATCACCATGATATACTGAAAGCAATAGTAAAGCAGTCAGCAATACAAAACAGCCAGTTTGCTGGGTCAAAGTAATACACCCAGCCATGATGTAGACAGGAGTCCTGCAAAACTAATGAGCTGGCGCACTAGGACTTTGTTACCAACTATGAGTCATCGGCTAAAACCAAAGCTTTTGAATAATGGCAAAGCTAAAATGCAACAGAAACAAAATCAGCAAATATTTTACTATGATAGGTCAGCCAAGGGTCTACCCTTGCACCAGAGAAATGAGAAAAACGATACTGTACGTGTTCCAATGTGCGTGTGCCAATGGACAAGTACAACAAACAAAGGCAAAAGTTGAGCAGAAACTAGGACACCTGTTCTATGAGGTGGTAACAGAGGAAGGAAGGAAGTTGAAAAGAAATCGGAGACATATAAGAAAGACAGAAGAACGAGTCAAGGTAAAGCCAAGTGAACAAGATTTTGGCACTTACACCCATGAAACTACATCTGCAAATACAGAAGCAGCAAGAACACTGCAAACAGAAGAGCGGACAGTGATACTGACATACCATTGTAATGGGCAATGGCTTTTCAGTATCAGCTGAAGTACTACACAAAGGTGGAGAGACATCATATGTAATGAGAGCAGGCAGAATAATCAGAAAGCATACTAATTTGAAAGATTATGTTTAACAGCTTGCCGCCTGGAGGCCAAATATATACGGCCTCAGCAGCAAGCCGTAAGACCAGGTTCATGGCTGCAGCTTTTTCAGCCAGCGACTGGCTTTACAGTAAACATGATCCAAGCAGCTTTACAGCAGCCCAGTCACTTTTACATCACTCAGAAGAGGGCTACCTTCCTCCTGCCACCGCCTGCTGTCATTCCTGGGCTCTCCCGTTCTGGGACAGCTGTGCGTAGTCAGGTCAGTTGCCCACAGAGGAGATGGAGGAACAACTGTTCCCCCATTCACCTTTGTTACAAATGAAGCCAGAAACATTGAGGATTTTCTCAAATTCAGTTTCAGCACTGTCTTTCCCTGGCCAGTACAGCCAGGGAAGCATCTGTCCAAACAGATCTGAGTTTGATCAGATGCTTTGAAGGGCAGGGGAGACATTCATGGTCTATTAGAATTCTGATGTCTCAATAAAGAATAACTGTCATTGCCCAAAGTTATCATAAGGGGCTTGGAATCTTTTTACAAAACACTACTGCACTTTATTCACCCTGATCCTGCCCCCGGTCAGTATGCGCTCACGTGCCCACAGAGAAGGCTCTGCATGCCAGCTGCGGCACGCGTGCCATGGGTTCGCCATTACTGATATAGAGGAATTGATCTTTCCATATTCCTCCTGTAGCCGCTGAATGCCTGCAGAAGGGAGAGGAGGAGAATCAGGCATTCAGTGGCTGCAGGAGGAATATGGAAGGATCAATTCCTCTATATCAGTAATGGCGAACCCATGGCACGTGTGCCGCAGCTGGCACGCAGAGCCTTCTCTGTGGGCACGCGAGCGCATACTGACCGGGGGAAGGATCAGGGTGAATAAAGTGCAGTAGTGTTTTGTAAAAAGATTCCACGGAGAGACAATGGGCGGAGCTGGAGCGGAGTATTGATCGCTGGAGAGGCAGAGCTGGGAGGCGCTGGATTGCATCAGGTTGGAGGGGCGGAGTTCCGATCACAGCCAAAACAAGGGGAAACTGGTTTCCTTGGGGAAATCTATTTCAGCACAACACCGGCCATCACTTTCACATCACCTTCCTCAAAATCCTATATGCGAGTGTACCTTCATTTTAGCCTCACTCTGTGCTCCCCCCTCTCCATGCTCTCCAGCGCCACCTGCTGGATGCTCAACAAAGTCAGAGAAAGGGATATAAGAAGCCAAACAAAGTGAAAAAGCATCTTCTCCTTAGTCCTGTGCCAGATCAGTCTCTGGCAGCCTCCGATGAAGAAGCAGGTGAAGGAGGACATGAAGGAGGACGATAGGCTGGAGCTGGGCACCCAGAGGGAGCGCTGGATCAACTTTATCCGACAGCAGAGTCAGCCCCAAGGAGGCAGCCACACATCTGCTGACTGCTAGTAAGTATCCTGACAGAGGAGGGAGGCCCAGCATTGGGTCTCTTTACTGGGGTCATCCTACTGGGGGCCACATGGACTGGACACCCTGATGGGTGTCATGGTATATAAACCTGCACACACAGGGGGTTTTGAGATCTGGTGGACCATCTATAATAGAATCCATCAGATCTCCATCAATAGTACTATTGATGCACAGGGGCAAAAAGAGCAGATAAATGTAGATGGAATTATACCATGGCCAATGGCACTTGCTCTGTTAGCTGGGCACAGGGCTGTAGGGGCGTTCTGGGGTCCCCCAGTGTTGGGATCTAGTAAGGAGAGGCAGCAGTAGGAAGAGGGCAATCACAAGCACCACCAAAAGGAGAATATGTTGCCAGGCACACTGACACTGGAAGCCAGGAGCCAGGTGAGTGCTGAACTGACTGCAATCCCTCCTGGGGTGGGTGATCATCACCTGGGGGGCTGGGTGTCTGCATCAGGAACAGTAAGAGGAAAATATACAGAACTTGATGTGAGTGTGCTGTGATGTCTGGGGGTGAACAAGGGACACATCAGGAATCATTGGGATGTATAATGAGGAGGAGCAGTGATCTGATTACAGCTACAGTATGTGCTATGACAATCCTCCAAACACTGTATAAAAAGGATAGACAATGTTGTCACCCTAAAAAACACACTCAAGGGCCCAGGCACCATACACATGCGTTCCACTGACAAACACGCACAGCATAGCCAAAACTGTTTTCTAAAATAAAATCTCAGTGTTGGCACTTTGAAAAAAAAAGTTTGTTTTGTGTTGCAGTTTGGGCACTCGGGCTCAAAAAGGTTCGCCATCACTGCTCTATATGCAGCTGCCCTCACTGCATCCCCTAACCAGGCACACAGGGAGGCTGCACAGACACTTACCTTCTTCCTGCCCCCTGTGAGAAGCGTGGACTAAAGGAGCGGCTAGTGGAGCTGCCTTCACAGGGAGATGCGGGCCAGCCCGGCGGCGCTGGTGGTCACCCCTGAGTGGCACCGGCTCGGCCTGACACCCCCCCAGTGCGTGGCATCCAGGGCGGGCAGCCCCCCCCCACGCACCCCCCATTGGTACGCCACTGGTAAACTCTATCAAGCAGCTACTGATTGATTTCTATTGGTATAGTGAGTACCTTGAGTAGTAGAAGTGGTTGCCCTGATCTGGTTTAGGATTCAGCTTCAGGTTCAGACATTAGATAAGATGTTTCCCTAAAAGCCCCAGCAGAATGCATGTAGTAAAGTAATGTATGCGGTAGTTCCGCTCCTTTACATTTGGCAGTCACTAATAAGATAGTGTTCTATAAAATACGAGGTGTGTCTAAAATAACAAAACAGAAGATACAAACAAATTACCTTTATTGGCCTTCAAAATAATTGCCATCCTTCGCAACACACTTTTGGCAATGTTCATAAGGATTCTGAAAACTGTCAGCAAAAGCTTTTTTAGGAATCAAACGCAGAACAGATGTCACACATTCTTGGATTGCCACCACGTCCGCAAAAAAGGTGCGCCTTTCATGGCGCTCTTCAGGCAGGGAAACAGAAAGAAGTGCCGGGAAGACAGTAAATGCCATTTCATTGATTGCCGCTTCGATTCCGTTTTGACCTAGTAGCACCAGGTCTCATCTCCTGTGACGTTGGTTCGCAGAAAGGATGGATTATGTTTACATGGTAATAAAATCTCCAGAGGTTTCCATCCATTTTGCTTTCTGTTCATCTGTCAGCTTGTGTGGGACAAATCGGGAACAGATATTGCGGTTACCCAAACTTTCACAGACGATTTTGTGCACTGTGTCCATGCTAATGCCCAATTCCTCTGCCATCAATCGTAGAGTCAGTTGTCGATCTTGTGCCAACATATGTCGCACTCGGTCGATCATGTCTGGGGTTCGGCTTGTCAACGGCCGACCCAAAGCGCTTGAACCAGTCTTAAACACATTTTCTGATCACAGCCTCCGTCCCATACACTTGCACCAACATTTCATGCGTCTCAGTTTTCCCCAATTTGTAGCAGAACTTGATGTTCACTCATTGCTCCATTGCACTGTGACCCTAACTTTCACGCTGGCTATGTTCGACTGCCCTCAGCAGGTTTAACCTTAAGGTCACGTGTACTCCATGATAGGTGGGGCTTCTCGATGCGTGCGCACCTGGCCCATGTTGCAAGTGAGATATTGGACCATTCACTAAACTTTTTAGATACACCTCGTATATGTGGTGCTCAGTGATCAAACTGGAGAGAACAAAAGTTAATGGGCTGCAACCATAAAACTATTTAGAAAAAAAAATGTTCTTTGTATCAACTATAAGAAACCAGCCCAAAGCAGTCCAAGATGTTTAAAAAACGAAGGAAACCACTGCGCTTAAGTAACCTATATAAATAGGCTGCCCCCACAATACATTTGTGGTACCAAACTTGTAGTAACAGTGTAACAGAAAATGTGCAGCACTGTAAATCAAACACTGCAAAAATCAGGGGAAAAAACACAAACATTGAAAAAAAAAAAAAAAAAGGGAACAGTAGAAGATAAACAAAATTTCCCAAGTATGTCATACTATCGTATTGTGATATATTGGTGATCATATCAAATCCCTATAAAGTCCAGTGATCCCAATCCAAAAGACACACTCCTGCTTCTTTTTCTGAATCCTATGACTATTAATTTTATAAATGGTCAATCAATGCATGAGCGTCTTAATATCTCCTGGTCAACATCATATCTCCTCCCCAAGTCACACATGAAGTGTACCACAACTAAATCTCTCAAAAGCAAAGAATAAGGGGCGATCCCATAGCGTGATAGTGTATAAACTATTTTTTTTAAAAAGAATAATGCGCACTTATAACATTAAAAAGCTCAAAGACATGTCACAAGCAGCAGCGTTCCTCAAGGCAGACAGATCGGACCTGGCCATCAATCAGCTGGGTGCGCATGATGACGTTACTCTTGTAGGCACTAGGGATGATCGAACTTTTCAAAAGTTTGGTTCAGCTAGAACATCCGAACTTCCCGAAAGTTCGGTCCCGATTTCAGAACCCCATTGAAATCAATGGGACCCGAACTTCGGTAATCAAAAAACACAATTTTGAAGCCCTAAAACCCAATAAATGCCCCTAAAAAGTGCCTAGGGTTCTGGGTCATACCCCAGGGACTATTAATCACACAAAAAAAGTTCTTAAAAATTGTAATTTTTGATAGAGAGCCAATTATTGAAAAAATTAAAAAAAAAAAAATTTTTTCAGATGTTTTGCCTGCCTCCAAAAACCCCCAAAAAATGCCTGCAACAACACAACTGGGCTTTTTTTTGGCATTTTTTGGGGTTTTTTGGAGGCAGGCAAAACATCTGAACTTCTGTATACGGGTATATATACACACATACTTATATGTATATATACACCTAGACATATATAGGTGTGATAGTAGCAGAAATATATGCTAGCGCTAATGAAATAATTAACACTAATATGGCTCTGCTCCTATAACACCTATATATGTGTAAGTGTATAATACATATAAGTATGTGTGTATATATACAACTATACACAAGTTCAGATGTTTTGCCTGCCTCCAAAAACCCCAAAAAAATGCCTGCAACAACACACCTGGGCGTTTTTATTTTTTTTTTTTTTGGCGCTAGCGTTTTTTTTGGGCATTTTTTTGGGTTCTTTGGAGGCAGGCAAAACATCTGAACTTCTGTATAGGGGTATATATATATATATATATATATATATATATATATATATATACACACACACTTATGTATTATGTATTTTACACATACACATAATATAGGTGTGATAGGAGCGTAACTATATTGGTGTTAATTATTTCATTAGCGCAAGTAGTGTTTTCTGTTCCTTTCACACCTATATATGTGCAGGTGTATATATACATACATGGGTGTGTATATATACCCTCTATACACATGTTCAGATGTCATGCCTGACTCCAAACATGTGCTCAAATAATCCCTATAAACGCCTGCAGCCAAAAAGCAAGCTGACCGTTGAGAAGCCATATTCCTGCACTGAATGTGACTTTAGAGAAACTACCTTTTCTCTATAGTGGTCACCCTAATATGGAAGGGTTTGGTCACCCTGCCATAGCAGTCAGTGTCAGTTAACCCTACACTACACTACACTACAGTCCCCTTACACTTAACACTTTCCCTACAGAAACTAAATTTTTGCATCTAACTAAAGTGTAAAAGAGCACCCTAACTACACTAGATATCCCTTTCCTCACACTAATAAATGCTAAATTACACTTTTAAAGTAAAATTAACAGAACTGCTTCCACTCTCTTCCATGTCCCTGTATTACAATGCTAGGAATTTGCCGGGGCTATCTTATATACTGGGGCGCGTATTCACTAGTGATTGGTCTAGGGACCCCCTATTTACTCCAATCACATTCCTAGCATTCTCCTGCCCCCTCAATTGGCTTTTGCTAATGGTTCTGGTCCAATCATGGGCTTTTAAAGCCCATTTCCTGTCCCATTGCATTTTGGTCGGTTCTGGTTGCCGAATTCCGAACTTTTCAGCAAAAAGTTCTAAATTCGGCCGAACCTCGAACAGCCAATGTTCGGGTCGAACCGATGGTCGACCCGAACCGTTCGATCATCCCTAGTAGGCACCTGCTATTCACAATTCATCACAGATGATGTTGTCCGGAGGTCCTGGTTCTGATTTGTCTGCCTAGAGGAATGCTGGGGCATGTGACATTTCCATGAGCTTTATACTGTAACTTTGTAAATGAGCACTTTATTCTTTTAAATAAAAAATAGTTTATACAGTAACATGCAATAGGATCATCCCTTATTCTTTGCTTTTGAGAGATTTAGTGGCAGTACACTTCCTGTGTGCCTTGTGGGGGAGATATGGCATTGACAACGAGGTATTACACCATGACACTCCTACTACCATGCTTGACATTGAAGCACACCGTTTTTCAAGATTTTGAGACAGTCTGTGGACGTTATATGGACTACGGGGATTTGATATGATCAACAATTACTCACGGTAAGATTGTATAATATACAGTATCTCACAAAAGTGAGTACACCCCTCACATTTTTGTAAATATTTTATTATATCTTTTCATGTGACAACACTGAAGAAATGACACTTTGCTACAATGTAAAGCAGTGAGTGTACAGCTTGTATAACAGTGTGAATTTGCTGTCCCCTCAAAATAACTCAACACAGCCATTAATGTCTAAAACGCTGGCAACAAAAGCGAATACACCCCTAAGTGGAAATGTCCAAATTGGGCCCAAAATGTCAATATTTTGTGAAGCCACCATTATTTTCCAGCACTGCCTTAGCCCTCTTGGGTATGGAGTTCACCAGAGCTTCACAGGTTGCCGCTGGTGTCCTCTTCCACTCCTCCATGACAACATCACGGAGCTGGTGGATGTTAGAGACCTTGCGCTCCTCTGCCTTCCGTTTGAGGATGCCCCACAGATGCTCAATAGGGTTTAGGTCTGGAGACATGCTTGGCCAGTCCATCACCTTTACCCTCAGCTTCTTTAGCAAGGCAGTGGTCGTCTTGGAGGTGTGTTTGGAGTCATTATCATGTTAAAATACTGCTCTGCAGCCTAGTCTCCGAAGGGAGGGGATCATGCTCTGCTTCTGTATGTCACAGTACATGTTGGCATTCATGGTTCCCTCAATGAACTGTAGCTCCCCAGTCCCCGCAGCACTCATGCAGCCCCAGACCATGACACTCCCACTACCATGCTTGACTGTAGGCAAGACACACTTGTCTTTGAGCTTCTCACCTGGATACCGCCACACACGCTTGACACCATCTTAACCAAATAAGTTTGTCTTCTCACAGGACTTGGTTCCATGAATCTATGCCCTTAGTCTGCTTGTCTTCAGCAAACCGTTTGCGGGCTTTCTTGTGCATCATTTTTAGAAGAGGCTTCCTTCTGGGACGACAGCCATGCAGACCAATTTGATGTAGTGTGTGGTGTATGGTCTGAGCACTGACAGGCTGATCCCCCCCCACCCCTTCAAACTCTGCAGCAATGCTGGCAGCACTCATGCGTCTATTTCCCAAAGACAACCTCTGGATATGACGCTGATCACGTGCACTCAACTTCCTTGGTCGACCATGGCGAGGCCTGTTCTGAGTAGACCCTGTCATGTTAAACCGCCGTATGGTCTTGGTCACCGCGCTGCAGCTCAGTTTCAGGGTCTTGGTAATCTTCTTATAGTCTTGGCCATCTTTATGTAGAGCAACAATTATTTTTTCCAGATCCTCAGAGAGTTCTTTGCAATGAGGTGCCATGTTGAACTTCCAGTGACAAGTCTGAGAGAGTGAGAGCTATAGCACCTGCTTCCCATTCACACCTGAGATCTTGTAACACTAACGAGTCACATGACACCGGGGAGAAAAATGGCTTATTGGGGCCAATTTGGACATTTTCACTTTGGGGTGTACTCACTTTTGTTGCCAGTGGTTTAGACATTAGTGGCTGTGTGTTGAGTTATTTGGAGGGGACAGCAAATTTTTACTATTATACAAGCTGTACACTCACTACTTTACATTGTAACAAAGTGTAATTTCTTCAGTGTTGTCACATGAAAAGATATAATAAAATATTTACAAAAATGTGAGGGGTGTACTCACTTTTTTGAGATACTGTATGTGGGCAATTTTCTTCACTTTTCTTGTTTTTTTCATGTTTTTGTTTTTTTTTCCATGATTTTTTTTAGTGTTTGATTTACAGTGCTGCACATTTTCTGTTACTGTTACACAGCCCAAGATATTTATTCATCTTGTATTGAGGAAACATTGCTTGCAGTGGGGAACCTCAGTACTTTTCCCCCATGGTTTAGACTGGGGATACTGACAGTTCCTGAAAAAAGAGCAGCCCCTCCCTACTTTTGGGCCATCAATGTGGCTGTACCGCATTTAACTAATTATGGCTCTAAGATAGGGGTCTCCACTTTTTTCAAACAAAGGCCAGTTTACTGTCCTTCAGACTGTAGAGGGTTTGTGGCCTGTTGGGGTAGAAAATGTCCCGGGCCCAGCATTAGTGAGTATAAACATGGTCTCAGGATTGGTGGTCAGCAGGAGGGGGAGGAATGCTCCATCTTTGGTGCCAGTGAGAGGAATAGTACCCCTTTATTGGTATCAGTGGAAGAAATAGTGTGCTCTTGTTGGAGTCAGCGGTGGGATGCTTCCTGCAGTCTGGGACATCCAAACCTCCACCGGGATCCAAGGTCTGCATAGCAGAAGAGGAGAGGTACAGATATCAGCCACCATGGAAGAGGAATTCGGAAGGAGGTTGGGAGAGATGCAGATACAGCATAGGGGACCAGTGTCAGAGAAGGTCCTGCTAGGATGGTATGACATAATCCACTGAGAACTCTGGAAGGAAGCGCTACCAGGGAAAAATCCTCTCCTCTTTCCAGGAAAGGTACTGGTCGCAGTATGAAGTTCGAATTGTGTTTTTGGGGAGACAACCGCACAAGGAATGGAAAGCTGAGTTTAGCAGGCTGGTCCAGGTGGAAATGCTGTTGGATGAGAGCTACAGAGCCCTCCGCTAGTATGTAACCCAAGTGTGCCCATGGACAGCGGACGACAGCCCAATGGAAGGCTTTTGCTACGGCGGCCTGGGGCTATTATTAAAGAGGCTGTCTGAGGCTGACTTTGGGAGCGATTTGGAGTGGCATTTGGAGGAAATCTTGGAACACAGAGAACAGATCCTGAATGTCTTGGAAGTGCACTGGGCACTGGAAGATTTGGAATTTCTAGCCAATCAGGAATGGGAGCTGGAGATTGCCTACAGACCGCTGTTAGACTCTGCTCAGCGCCAGGCCTGGGCTCCCCTTGCCTGGGAATATCCAAAAGTACCAGCTGACAGTCCAGAAATCCTGACTGAAGAATCAACAATGTGGCACAGTAATAGTGTGCTTTGCTCACCTGCACCCACGGTTTTGGATGTGGAGGTCTTATGGCAGATGCAGCAAGTGCTGACTCACCTTGACAAACCTGTTTTTACACAGGACGAGCTTGGATGGAGGAATGCGTCTGTCCAGCTGCTGGATAAAGGTATGGGAGAAGAGAAAGCCATCTTCATTCCCCAATCACGGATCACAGATTTAATGGACTTCCCATTGGAAGATGATATGAATGATAAATCACCTGCCAAAGTGTGGGCACTGGACCCAAGAGCCACCAGCCCATGCCCTGGACTTTCAGCAATTCCAGAGGCTGGGGATTTAATAGACTTTTCTGCTAAGGAGGAACATCCCAGTGAGCCTACAGCAGAACCCAGTGAGCCTACAGCAGTGACCCAGGAAGACTTTCCTACAGAACAGCTGGCATCAGGGCCTAACATCACTGAGGGCTGCCCAACACTAACAGCAGCTTCAGCCTCCTTGAGAGAAGAGGCCCAGGGTGAGAAGGTGGTGATCACTCCCCAACAGCAGCTGCACAGTTCGGAGAAGAAGGTGGTCATCTTTCCTCCCCAGCGAGAGATCCACAGTCTGGGAGCGGAGAAAGCCAGTCTCCCTCCCCAACAGTTAGCCAGAGTGGATTATGTGGAGTCCCTAGCAGAATTTCTGGCAACAGGGCAGAGTGCTACCAACCTCTGCCCAGCACCCGCAACAGTTACAGAGTTCCAGGAAGCTGGGGAAATCGGCCACTTGTCATAGTAACAACATTGGTCTTAAGGGAGTAGAAAATACATAAGTATCATTATCATTAAGTATTTTCAGCAGTGGGAGTCCAAAGGTGGGAAATGACACATGTGATAAGGGCTTGCGGGTAGGGGGAGAGAGGATGGTCAAGACTCAGGACATCATGAGGTATATAGGGGTTGAGCTAGTGTTTTTTTTAGAGGGGGTGTATTTGTTATTTATCATCCAGAGCTTGAATGATAATCATGGGAGGTGTCTATGAAGCTCGCTTTCTTTTTCCTGCATTTTTAAGGAGGAGTGTACAAATCGTAACAATTTTGAATCAGTCTCTTGATCAGGGTTACCCTGGGGTTTCCTGAGGGATACTGTAACGGTGTTGCTGATTTTTCACAAGGTTCTTGGTGAATGAACCATAATGAGGGGGTATTTTCTTATGAGGATTTTACTAGTATATCCCTTGATCAGAAAGTCACAAAAAGGGGGGGTGTTGGAAGGTGCTTGAGGGTTCCCAGTGTGGTTTGGTTTTCCGGCAAGAGTTTTGATGAATGGATCAAAATTGGTGGCAATATTTTCCTTTATTTTATGAAGCTAGTCTGTCTTTCCTGAGGCAAATACCTCTAGAAAGGGGTGAAAACTATCTGCTTCGTTGAGGCCAGGAGGTAATATGGCTTTAATCCAAAGCATTTCAAGTTGCAACAGTGTGAACACCGTTGCAACTTTCTGTGAGCAGAAAGTGAACAGAACCCAGGGAATAAGGTGAGTATATCTAAAATGTTAGTAGTAGTAGGTTGCCAATTAGGTGGACTGTCTTTTTTAGTGCTAGGTTTGCTTTGTATCACAGACTTATTGTGTTTTGCCAGGATTGAGCATAAATCATGTTTTTAATTATAATCTATTATCAATTAAATTATTTTAGCTTAAGATTGTTGGTATTTCAAATGTTAAGGGCAAGCTTGTGGATGAATATGAGCATTAAACAGAAAGCATTAATAGTGACAGTGCTTCTGTTACAGAGTCTGCTTTAAAAAGGAAAAATAAGAATAAAAACAGTAATATGTGATAAGAAACAAGTAAATGTTTTGTGTGCATGAAACAAGGTCATTTAAAAGCAGATTGCAGAATCTGAAAAGCTAGAATGCAAAAACAAACTAAACTACAAACGGCCAAAAGTATGAAGGAAGATGATTTTGCTTCAGATAATTACAATGTTTTTCAATCCAAAAGATGCACCTCATCTTTGCCGGTATGGTGTGTTGATTCAGGAGCTAGGAGTCACATGACAAATTACAGAAATTTCTTAATTCACCTTGACCAGAGTAAAACAGAAAAAATCATCACAGCTTCTAAGCAAATAATGGAATCAGAAAGAACAGGATATGGTTTTATTTACTGTCCATTTTCCCAGAGTGTCACCAGAAAGATACCTGTGAAAAATGTCCTCTATATCCCTGCACTTGAAACAAATCTTTTGTCAGTGAAGAAGCTTACAAAATAAGGCAATGTAGTGACCTTCCAAGACGACAGGTGTGCCATCACAAAAGGGGATATCTTACTTGCAAAGGGTAAAATTATAGATGAACTGTATCAGCGGAACTGCAGTGAGGTGGCAAAACTGCCAAGGAGGAAAAACATTAAAACTACATTCATACATGGCACAAGCACCTTGGGCACAGAAGTCATCACATAATAAAGAAATTAACAGAATGACTATGCAAGTGGAATAAAAATGAGTCCATGTGATAAAACAATGGAACGCACCAGCTGTATAAAAGGAAAAATGAGAAGAAAAGCCTTTCCAAAGCAAAGTAACAGTAGATCATTCAGATCTTTACAGTCCAATGGAAAAATTGACTCAAGGAAAGAAGAGGTATTTTCTCACTTTTATAGATGATTACTCCAGGTATACTACACTATATCTGTTACACAACAAAAGTGAAGTACAAGGGAAACTTTAACAGTATTTGGCTCAAGTAAGTAACAAATCTGGCAAAATGCTGAGTGTATTGCGCACAGACAATGGAACTGAACATACAGGTGATAACACACAGGCCATTCTCATAAAGTATGGCATAATATTTCAAACTACTGTACCATACAACCCAGAACAAAGGGGGGTTGAAAAAAGAATGAACTGTACCCTATGTGAGAGTGGAAGAACCATACTGTATGATGCAGATATGCCAACCACATACTGAAGGGAGGCAAATATGACTGCATTCTATCTTCACCTGAAAAATCAACTGAGAAAACTCCGTATGAACTGTAGAATGGATACGCCCTAAATTTGAATCATCTAAAAAAATTTTGGAAGCAAAGCCTATGTGCACATCCCAAAAGAAAAACGTACAAAATGGGATGCTTGCGAAGGAAGGTGTACTTGTGGGGTACAGTGAATGTAAAAAGGGATACAGAATTCTACACCAAGATACAAACAAGGTAGCCATCAGTAGAAGTGTAATTGCTGATGAAACTTCAGTGTGTTCAAAATATCATGAAGTAACACAAACGCTTCCAAGTGAGGGAAATTCCACATCAGTGTCACATGACGATAAGCAACAAAGTTACATAGAAATTGAAATCAATGCAGACAATGCAAATGCTGTAAGCAAACAAACTCGGCCACAAGAGACTTCAATCAGGAAATTCACGAGAAGCAATAAGGACATCCCAGCCATACGTCTGTCCTATGTTGCCTGCGCAGCATTAAAACCAGAGCCAGAATAATGGGATGAGATGCAAAGACTTCTAACTCAGAAGAAACAAAAGTGGATTAGAACTGCTGATGAAGACTGCAGATGCTTTCACAAAACAACTTACAAGAAACAGATTTATAGAACTAAGCTTCGAAATGGGACTGATATAAGCAGTAGTTGTTGAGTGGGAGTGTTGGAATACAGTGTTCATGTAAATCCTGAATAACAATAATAATAGTAATTTTGCAGCAACTACTTAAGTGTTCAGTACAGATTTATTCTTCAGCCAGTAGATGGCAGTGTTTACAAGTTTGTAGCTGCATCTATGGTAATACTCTATGTCTTTTCTCTTAAATATAGTTTCATGTTTGTAGTAAAGAAGCAACAAAAGCCCATGAGGACTGTGCATTTCTAACAGTTCTGCCTTAGGATGACCAGCATTCTCCATGACCTAGTTTGACCTTGCCCGCTTATCTAGAAGTTATTATAAAAATGCAATCCCTTCAAATTTTTGCCTCCCCACCACAATCATTTTTGGTAGGGCAGCAAACTAAAATCCATACCTACGTAATATGTGAATTAAAACTTATACTTGAATAAGATAAGTAGAGTAAATCATTCATGAGATTGTTCAGTGATTGTATTTCTCAAGAATAACCCAACCTCTTGCACCAACAAAAGTCATTATTTGGAGTACATTTTAGAATCCCTATAGATAAAATATTCACATGTAGCCATGCACTAAGGATACTAGCTAATTGTTTTGAAGGGGCTTACCTGCTTCATAACATACTTCATCCGATCAGAATCCATGACAATGGTTTTAATGACACTTGGCTTACACGGAGTAAGATCTTTGTATATTACTGGAGTAAAACTCTTAATGGCATATCGCAAATCACTGGATTTTCTCCGTTCTTCCAAAATATCTTCAAAAGCTCCTCCTATGTTGCCTTTAACCTCTTTCAGCTGGGGGGATTAGACATAAAATGTAATTATTTTTTTAAATATTTTATTGTATTTTGCCATATGCAAATACATGTAAATGGAACTCAAAGCAAAATATAAGCTTTACAGCAAATTCCTAAATGATGGAGTTGATTTAGTTATGCAATAGGGACTATATGATATGTCTGTAAAATAATGGTTCTATATACAGGGTAAAAAAAAATGTAAGTCTAAAAATGTATAAATGTAAGTGTGTTAGTGAGAGAACCAATACATTTGAAAAGTTTACTATTTATTAGAGGTACAGTATTTATATTGCACCGACAATTTATGCAGCGCTTTACATGTGCAGTATATTCACATCAATCCCTGCCCTTAAAGAGTTTACAATCTAAAGTCCCTAACTCACATTCATACATACACATACTAAGGTCAATTTAGACAGGAGTCAATTAATCTAATAGCATATCTCTGGAGTGTGGGAGGAAACCAGATCATCCAGAGGAAAGTCACTCAGGCACAGGGAGAGCATGCAAACTCGTTACAGGTAGTGCCATGGTTGGAATTCGAACTGTCAACCAGTGGCGGCTGGTGCTCAAAATTTTTGGGAGGCGCAAACAGAAAAATGTAATAGGCATTGCTTTGCGGCAAAAAAACGCTGTAAGAAATTGCGTGACTTAACAAACAATCAATAGGTTGGTTCAAGATTGACCAGCGTGTCCCCATTCAATGCACAGTGACCAGCATGTCCCCCATCAATGCACAGTGACCAGCATGTCCCCCGTCAATGCACAGTGTCCAGCATGTCCCCCATCAATGCACAGTGACCAGCATGTCCCCCATCAATTCACAGTGTCCAGCATGTCCACCATCAATGCACAGTAACCAGCGTGTCCCCATTCAATGCACAGTGACCAGCATGTCCCCCATCAATGCACAGTGTCCAGCATGTCCCCATTCAATGCACAGTGACCAGCATGTCCCCCATCAATGCACAGTGTCCAGCATGTTCCCATTCAATGCACAGTGACCAGCATGTCCCCCTTCAATGCACAGTGTCCAGCATGTTCCCCATCAATGCACAGTGACCAGTGTGTCCCCATTCAATGCACAGTGACCAGCATGTCCCCCATCAATGCACAGTGACCAGCATGTCCCCCATCAATGCACAGTGTCCAGCATGTCCCCCATCAATGCACAGTAACCAGCGTGTCCCCATTCAATGCACAGTGACCAGCATGTCCCCCATCAATACACAGTGACCAGCATGTCCCCCATCAATGCACAGTGTCCAGCATGTCCCCCATCAATGCACAGTGACCAGCGTGTCCCCATTCAATGCACAGTGTCCAGCATGTCCCCCATCAATGCACAGTGTCCAGCATGTCCCCCATCAATGCACAGTGACCAGCATGTCCCCCATCAATGCACAGTGTCCAGCATGTCCCCCATTAATGCACAGTGACCAGCATGTCCCCATTCAATGCACAGTGTCCAGCATGTCCCCCATCAATGCACAGTGTCCAGCATGTCCCCATTCAATGCACAGTAACCAGCATGTCCCCCATCAATGCACAGTGACCAGCATGTCCCCCATCAATGCACAGTAACCAGCATGTCCCCCATCAATACACAGTGTCCAGCATGTCCCTATTCAATGCACAGTGACCAGCATGTCCCCCATCAATGCACAGTATCCAGCATGTCCCCATTCAATGCACAGTAACCAGCATGTCCCCCATCAATGCACAGTGACCAGCATGTCCCCCATCAATGCACAGTAACCAGCATGTCCCCCATCAATACACAGTGTCCAGCATGTCCCTATTCAATGCACAGTGACCAGCATGTCCCCCATCAATGCACAGTGACCAGCATGTCCCCCATCAATGCACAGTGACTAGCATGTACCCCATCAATGCACAGTGACCAGCATGTCCCCATCAATGCACAGTGACCAGCATGTCCCCCATCAATGCACAGTGTCCAGCATGTCCCCCATCAATGCACAGTGACCAGCATGTCCCCCATCAATGCACAGTGTCCAGCATGTCCCCCATCAATGCACAGTGTCCAGCATGTCCCCCATCAATGCACAGTGACCAGCATGTCCCCCACCAATGCACAGTGTCCAGCATGTCCCCCATCAATGCACAGTGACCAGCGTGTCCCCATTCAATGCACAGTGTCCAGCATGTCCCCCATCACTGCAAAGTGTCCAGCATGTCCCCATTCAATGCACAGTGACCAGAATGTCCCCCATCAATGCACAGTGCCCAGCATGTCCCCCATCAATGCACAGTGCCCAGCATGTCCCCTATCAATGCACAGTGTCCAGCATGTCCCCCATCAATGCACAGTGCCCAGCATGTCCCCCATCAATGCACAGTGTCCAGCATGTCCCCCACCAATGCAGTGTCCAGCATGTCCCCCATCAATGCGCAGTGACCAGCGTGTCCCCATTCAATGCACAGTGTCCAGCATGTCCCACATCAATGCAGAGTGTCTAGCATGTCCCCATTCAATGCACAGTGACCAGCATGTCCCCCATCAATGCACAGTGTCCAGCATGTCCCCCATCAATGCACAGTGTCCAGCATGTCCCCATCAATGCACAGTGACCAGCATGTCCCCCATCAATGCACAGTGACCAGCATGTCCCCCATCAATGCACAGTGACCAGCATGTCCCCATCAATGCACAGTGACCAGCATGTCCCCCATCAATGCACAGTGTCCAGCATGTCCCCCATCAATGCACAGTGACCTGCATGTCCCCCATCAATGCACAGTGACCAGCATGTCCCCCATCAATGCACAGTGTCCAGCATGTTCCCCATCAATGCACAGTGACCAGCGTGTCCCCATTCAATGCACAGTGACCAGCATGTCCCCCATCAATGCACAGTGTCCAGCATGTCCCCATTCAATGCACAGTGACCAGCATGTCCCCCATCAATGCACAGTGACCAGCATGTCCCCCATCAATGCACAGTGTCCAGCATGTCCCCCATCAATGCACAGTGACCAGCGTGTCCCCATTCAATGCACAGTGACCAGCATGTCCCCCATCAATGCACAGTGTCCAGCATGTCCCCATTCAATGCACAGTGACCAGCATGTCCCCCATCAATGCACAGTGACCAGCGTGTCCCCATTCAATGCACAGTGACCAGCATGTCCCCCATCAATGCACAGTGTCCAGCATGTCCCCCATCAATGCACAGTGACCAGCATGTCCCCATCAATGCACAGTGTCCAGCATGTCCCCATTCAATGCACAGTGTCCAGCATGTTCCCATTCAATGCACAATGACTAGCATGTCCCCCATCAATGCACAGTGTCCAGCATGTCCCCCATCAATGCACAGTGTCCAGCATGTCCCCAATCAATGCACAGTGTCCAGCGTGTCCCCATTCAATGCACAGTGACCAGCATGTCTCCATTCAATGCACAGTGACCAGCATGTCCCCCATCAATGCACAGTGTCTAGCATGTCCCCATTCAATGCACAGTGTCCAGCATGTCCCTATTCAATGCACAGTGTCCAGCATGTCCCCCATCAATGCACAGTGTCCAGCATGTCCCCCATCAATGCACAGTGTCCAGCGTGTCCCCATTCAATGCACAGTGTCCAGCGTGTCCCCATTAAGTGCACAGTGTCCAGCATGTCCCCATTCAATGCACAGTGTCCAGCATGTCCCCCATCTATGCACAGTGTCCAGCATGTCCCCATTCAATGCACAGTGTCCAACATGTCCCCATTCAATGCACAGTGACCAGCGTGTCCCCGTTCAATGCACAGTGTCTAGCATGTCCCCCATCAATGCACAGTGACCAGCCTGTCCCCCATCAATGCACAGTGACCAGCATGTCCCCCATCAATGCACAGTGTCCAGCATGTCCCCCATCAATGCACAGTGTCCAGCATGTCCCCCATCAATGCACAGTGTCCAGCATGTCCCCATTCAATGCACAGTGTCCAGCATGTCCCCCATCAATGCACAGTGTCCAGCGTGTCCCCATTCAATGCACAGTGTCCAGCATGTCCCCCATCAATGCACAGTGTCCAGCATGTCCCCCATCAATGCACAGTGACCAGCATGTCCCCCCATCAAAGCACAGTGTCCAGCATGTCCCCATTCAATGCACAGTGACCAGCATGTCCCCCATCAATGCACAGTGTCCAGCATGTCCCCCATCAATGCACAGTGACCAGCATGTCCCCCATCAACGCACAGTGACCAGCATGTCCCCCATCAATGCACAGTGTCCTGCATGTCCCCCATCAATGCACAGTGACCAGCATGTCCCCCATCAATGCACAATGACCAGCATGTCCCCCATCAATGCACAGTGTCCAGCATGTCCCCATCAGTGCACAGTGACCAGCATGTCCCCCATCAATGCACAGTGTCCAGCATGTCCCCCATCAATGCACAGTGTCCAGCATGTCCCCATTCAATGCACAGTGTCCAGCATGTCCCCCATCAATGCACAGTGTCCAGCGTGTCCCCATTCAATGCACAGTGTCCAGCATGTCCCCCATCAATGCACAGTGTCCAGCATGTCCCCCATCAATGCACAGTGACCACTCAGGTTCCATAATCCGATGACGAGTGACATACCTGCTGCCTTCTTCAATCTTCAGCACTCTCTCTCTCTCCCTGAGAGCATGCCGCTGCACGCACACATGCACTGTAGAAGTGGAGGAGGCGGAGCTAACTGCGCTGTGATGAATGATGTGGCACCCGAGGCGGACCCCCCCCCCTCCCCGCCACTGCCTGCATGATTGGTCCAGGCTGGAGTCTGGACCAATCACAGCCAGGACAGGAGTCAGTGGGGGAGTATCGGGGCGCATTGCTCTGCACCCTGATGACACCCAGAACGGCGGCCAATCGGCACCTCTGCCTGGGCCACGTGGGATGCCAACCCCCCCCCCCCCCCCCATAGCCAGCAATAGGTCCGGCGCCCCATAGTGGCTTTAAATGGTAATTTTATTTTTTTAAGATGATTGGGGGGGGCGGCGCCCCTGCGCCCCTTATCGATCTGCCGCCACTGCTGTCAACCCTAGTGTTGCTAGGCAGAAGTGCTAACCACTTCTGAACTCATTTCTGGGCATAGCAAACAGTTTCTCTTTTACTTGAAGAACAGGTTGATCAAAGGGGGAGCTTTATTCCTGTGATCAACACAAATTTTTCTTTTTGACACTTAAAAGTGTAACTCTGGCTTTTTGAATCCTTTAAACCCCCTAGTGTTACATTTCCTCAAAGAAAAACATGCAAGTTGCTTTTTTTCCGAGACACATATTAAAATGAAATAATCCCTTTTCCAGAAAGAAAAGAACCTCAAGAATAAAAGAACTGTAGTTGTAAGTTTTAATGTTGCACTATACATTTTTGCAAAACCGCATTACTAACTAGATACACTAAATTACATTTTTAAAAGATGAGACAATGTCATGTAGTTAGATATCAAATATGTCAAGCCTTCGGCCCCATTAACACTTGGTGATTTGGAATTGCCACAGTTCTGCCAGTGATTCCAAATTGTTATAAAAAAGCGAAACGCGTTTGGATGCCATGATTCTTAATGGCACCCGAAACACACTCCACATTTTCTGTAATTGTCAGGCAACAGAATCGTGTGGAAATCGCTGCAAAATGTGCCTTTAAAAATCGCATTAAGCTCATTGCCCAAAAAGGAGCAGGAGCTTCTTTGTGGCAACAACCGCACATAGGCAGCCCACTGAAGTAAATGGGCTGTCCAATGCACAACATGTGGAAACACATGTAAATCTCACGTAAAAAATAGCTAGTGGGAATGCTCGTTCCCACTACGTGAGATCTGAACGGGGCCTTGAAGTTTTTTGTGAAAGAGTAAAGCAGTAAAACATTATGATACTCAAAATTGTCCACAGGCAAGGCTTTAAAAACTTTTACATCTAATCAGACACTTCAGAGCTTCTTGCCGGGACCAGGGCTCCCCGCACAGGAACGTGTCAGTCCGCTCAGCAGTGACCAGGCACCGATGCGGGGGCTTCTTTCTAAGGTAGCATTGCATACTAGCACAATATGCCATTGTCTTGCAGTTTTTTTAGGGTGTACAACCACTTTAGGGGCCAAATATCGGGCGGCATCTGGCAGTTAAAGAGAAACCTGCAAACATTTGGCCTGCCTGTGCGGCAGCCAATCCAACAGTTGGCTGGTTTCTGTCGAAGGGGCATGACCGAAAAAGGTCTGCTGATCGGCATCCGATCAGGTCTCTCAGCCAATGGCCAAAAAAAATCAAAATAGTGTCCTGCGATGTAAATCTATTGTCAATCACGACTCCCGCTGGACCCGGAAAATAGAAAAAATAACAAACGCTCCGCCTCCTGAGAGGCCTCCTGCCGTCTGCCTGCTCTGTGCCTTGACAGTTCTTATATAGGCAAGGGTGGGGCAATCCTGTTACATCCCCCTGTGGCACTGCCCCCTTCTGACCTCACATGACCCAAAAACTGTTGTGTCCTGTGGTTCTTACTTTTTGACACTTTTTTGGTGACTGGATAGGGTACGATATACCCGATCTCCATTCACATGGGGGGGGGGGAACCAGGATCTGGGTTGTCAGGAAAAGGGCCCTTGTCCTCATCAACATGGGAACCAGAGCTCCCCCTGCCCCAAAGCACCCACCCCCCCATGTTGAGGGCATGTGGCCTGGCATTGTTCAGGGGGGGCGCTTGCTCATCCCCCCCCCTTTCCTTACCTGCCAGGCTGCATGCTCAGATAAGGGTCTGGTATGGATTTTGGGGCGGACCCCACACTGTTTTGTTTTTAAATTTTGGCATGGGAACATTTTTCTATTGGCGGGCAATGCGGGAATTGTTTTCTTTACATTCATCTGTCAGTGGGGAAGACCGCTGACAGATGATGACTGAAGGTTGTTAAGGACATGGGTGGCCGGCTTCCCGGCCCGCTGCTTAACAACTAGCTATTTCTTCACACAGAATTCGATTTGGTCGATCATTTTTTCAACTGTTCCGAATTCTAATCTTTCTGAAAAGTTGGAATTTGTTAGAAAACGAATAAACACAACACATTTTCAATGGATTTAATCAAAATTCGTTACTATTCATTACTATTTAATTCGGAGATACAGATTCAGATACATCCAAATATTAGTTATTATTTTATTCGGAGATTCAGATACATCTGAATCTCCAAATAACCGAAGAGTTGTCCGAATTTGTATTCGGACCGAAACTAATTGCACATGTCTACTATGCAGCCAGCTCTTCTATTCAGTCTATTCAGGCTTGGACCATTTAAATGCAAGCATACCTCTGCTCACTGCCACATCCTTTTATCAGCAGTACCCAGTTTTCAACAACTGCTAATGACAATACGGTAATACGGTAGTAGGGTAGGAATATCTACAAATAAATAGTTTAGTTTAGTTTAGTTTAAGTCAATGTAGTTTAGTTTAGTTGAGGTCAAAGCAGGTTGCGAAAGTATTCTTGAAAGTAAAAGCCATACCTAGGCCTGAGATAAGTTAGTAAGTGAAATGGGAAGTATACTGTTTTTGTATATTTGTTATTTATTATCTTCAAGGGGGAAAAATTGTATACAAATGTTAATTTTCCTTTTCTGGTGCATCCAGTGGCAGCATACTGATTAGTTTAAGGCTGCATTAACATGTCAGCGTATAATCGCGGGCAGAACCGCCGCGGTTCCGCCCGCGATTCGGAGATTTATTGCAAATCGCGGGACGCCTAGCGTTGCCCGTTGATTTGCAATAGCCCCCCAAACGCCGAGCGATGTTGCCGCGATTTACGCCCGCCGAATCGCGGGAACATCGCGCAAACAAAATCGCGGGACGCAATACTCAATAATCAAAGAAGCTCTTGTACTTTTTTGGAGCGTATTGCATCCCGCGATTTTGTTTGCGCGATGTTGCCGCGATTCGGCGGGCGTAAATCGCGGCAACATCGCTCGGCGTTTGGGGGGCTATTGCAAATCAACAGGCAACGCTAGGCGTCCCGCGATTTGCAATAAATCTCCGAATCGTGGGCGGAACCGCGGCGGTTCTGCCCACGATTATACGCTGACATGTGAATGCAGCCTAAGTGATTGTGAAGTCTTGTTTTATTTTGTTTTTTTTTTTAAATAAATAACATGTTATAAAATCAAATGTATAATAATAGCCCAATCTGTGCGTCTCAGTTCGTTATATCATACATTCAGCGGCGCTTCAGCACACACAATGTATGTGTGCAAGTATATTAGTCAGTTCCTGCAGTGCTTCAGAGCCTGCAATTGCAAACTAGTCCCAACTCCACAGGATGTGCAGTCACAGCCAGCAAAAAGATTTCTCCTCTGATGTTCAGCACCAGTGATTGTACACACAGTATCACTAATCCTTCACCACACCGACTGTGCACCCCTATGAAGTGGCCACTCACCAAATTGCCCTTGAAATATCGCCTTTATGCATAAGCTGCATGAGCCCTTGCTTCTAGTCGGTCTGTCGTCTCTTAGGCACGTCCAGATCCTATCCGTCCACCAGGGGTCACTATCAGGCTGTATATCTCCTCAGTGCAATTTGTAAGCAAACGACATGAAGCAAGAGAGTAGTGTAATACTGTTTCGACTTTATTAATTAAATAAAACGTCCCTCCCCTTCAGCGTATATGCTTACATTTCAATCACCCTTTGCACGCATATCATAATCACAGAGGCTTTGAAAGGTACCGCCGCTCGCCGACCGCGAGCTAGTCCCTGCTGTGGATTACAGCGCTCCTGCGGCTAACAGGCGAGATCCAGAACAACAGCGGTATCCTCCCTTCGTCTCCTCAGCAGCAGCGTACGTGCATCCTGACCGGTTTCGAGTCCTCTGTTGAAGTCTACCAGACGAAACCGGTCAGGATGCACGTACGCTGCTGCTGAGGAGACGAAGGGAGGATACCGCTGTTGTTCTGGATCTCGCCTGTTAGCCGCAGGAGCGCTGTAATCCACAGCAGGGACTAGCTCGCGGTCGGCGAGCGGCGGTACCTTTCAAAGCCTCTGTGATTATGATATGCGTGCAAAGGGTGATTGAAATGTAAGCATATACGCTGAAGGGGAGGGAAGTTTTATTTAATTAATAAAGTCGAAACAGTATTACACTACTCTCTTGCTTCATGTCGTTTGCTTACAAATTGCACTGAGGAGATATACAGCCTGATAGTGACCCCTGGTGGACGGATAGGATCTGGACGTGCCTAAGAGACGACAGACCGACTAGAAGCAAGGGCTCATGCAGCTTATGCATAAAGGCGATATTTCAAGGGCAATTTGGTGAGTGGCCACTTCATAGGGGTGCACAGTCGGTGTGGTGAAGGATTAGTGATACTGTGTGTACAATCACTGGTGCTGAACATCAGAGGAGAAATCTTTTTGCTGGCTGTGACTGCACATCCTGTGGAGTTGGGACTAGTTTGCAATTGCAGGCTCTGAAGCACTGCAGGAACTGACTAATATACTTGCACACATACATTGTGTGTGCTGAAGCGCCGCTGAATGTATGATATAACGAACTGAGACGCACAGATTGGGCTATTATTATACATTTGATTTTGCAAGTTTTACGTTTACAGTGGCAGCTAGTGCATTAAAAGGATGCACAGAGTGACATGTTTTACATGATTTTATCTACATGATTTTATTTACTATTTATTCATGATTTGAGTAGATATATTTATTTCTTTATACCTTACACTGATTTATATATATATTTTAGCGCCGGGCGGGTGGTTGACGTTTTTTAGCATCAGTTACCTTTTACAAAATAACATGTTATACTTACCTCCTCTACGCAGTTGGTTTTGAACAGAGTAGCCCAGATCCTCCTCTTCTCGGGTCCCACTTCTGCTCTCCTGGTGAGTGCCCACACAGCAAGCAGCTTGCTATGAAGGCACCGGAGCCAAGTCACATCTCTGTGTGTCCATTCAGACATGGAGCTGCGGCCGCCTGCTTTCTCTCCTCATTGGTTAACTGCCAATCAGGAGGGAGAGTCCCCGGATGGCCGAGGCAATAATGGACATAATAGAGATGGATTTAGGTAAGTATTAGGGGGGCTGAGGGGGACTGCTGCATGCAGGCTTTTTATCTTAATGCATAGAATGCAATAAGATAAAAAACCTTCTGACTTTACAACCTTTTTAAGTCCCACCCTTCTTACCACATTGTACTGGATATCAATAAATGAATTGTGGTGCTGGTTGCAGTGTTCTTGTGTTTATCACACTAATATGGGTGAATATATGTGTGTGCCATTAAATACACCAGGAAAGGAAAATTACTTTCAGGTGAGGACAACATTTTCCATTTTTGTGAAGCATTATGGCAGCATACCAATAAGACTTAAATTACCCAGACTTGGGAGGGATGCATAAAACACAACATACAGGTGCATCTCAAAAAATTAGAAAATCATCAAAAAGTTCATTTTGTTCAGTAATTCAATTCAGAAAGTGAAAGTCATATATTATATAGATTCATTACACACATAGTGATACAGGTGCATCTAAAAAAAATTGAAAATCATCAAAAAGTTAATTTTGTTCAGTAATTCAATTCAGAAAATGAAAGTCATATATTATATAGATTCATTACACACAGAGTGATATCTTTCAAGCATTTCCTTTTTTAATTTTGATGATGATGATTATGGCTTACAGCTAGTGAAAACCCAAAATTCAGTATCTCAAAAAAGGTGAATATTGTGGAAAGGTTCAATATTGTAGACTCATGGAGTCACACTCTAATCAGATAATTAACACAAAACACCTGAAAAGGTTTCCTAAGCCTTTAAATGGTTTCTCCTCATCATGGGGAAGACTGCTGACTTGACAGTTGTCCAGAAGACAGTCATTGACACCCTCCACAAGGAGGGTAAGTCACAAAAAGTCATTGCTAAAGAAGCTGGCTGTTCACAGAGTGCTGTATCCAAGCATATTAATGAAAAGTTGAGTGGAAGAAAAAGTGTGGTAGTAAAAGGTACACAAGCAACAAGGATAACTGCACTGAGAGGATTGTGAAGCATATGCCATTTAAAAATTTGGAGGAGATTCACAAGGAGTGGACTATGACTAGTGCCAGTGCTTCAAAAGCCAGCACGCATATCCAGGACATGGGCTGCAACTGTCGCATTCCTTGTGTCAAGCCACTCCTGAACCAGAGACAACGTCAGAAGCGTTTCACCTGGGCTAAGGAAAAAAAGGACTGGGCTGTTGCTTAGTGGTCCAAAGTCCTCTTTTCGGATGAAAATAAATTTTTCATTTCATTTGGAAATCAAGGTCCCAGAGTCTGGATGAAGAGTGGAGAGGCACAGAATCCAAGTTGCATGAGGTCCAGTGTGATGATTTGGGGAGCTATGTCATCTGCTGGTGTTGGTCCCATGTTTTAACAAGTCCAAAGTCAGTGCAGCTCTCTACCATGAAATTCTAGAGCACTTCATGCTTCCCTCTGCTGACCATTTTTATGGAGATGCTGATTTTATCTTCCAGTAGGACTTGGCACCTGCCCACACTATCAAAAGTACCAATACCTGGTTTAATGATCATGGTATCACTGTGTTTGACTGGCCAGAAAACTTGCCTAACCTAAACCACATAGAGAATCTGTGGGGTATTGTCAAGAGGAAGATGAGACACCAGACCCAACAATGCAGACAAGCTGAAGGCTGCTATGAAAGCCCAGGTAGCTAAGACAACCTGGACTTCCATAACACTTCAGCAGTGCCTCATGTTGATTGCCTCTATTCCATGCCACATTGATGCAGTAATTCTGCAAAAGGAGCCCAACCAAGTATTCAGTGCATACTATACTGTACATGGACATACTTTTCTGTAAGCCAACATTTCTGTATTAAAAAGCCTTTTTTGGTATTGGTCTTATGTAATATTCTAATTTTCTGAGTTATTGAAATTTGGGTTTTCACTGGCTGTTAGCCATAATAATCAAATTGTATGTGTAATGAATCTATATAATATATGAATTTCACTTTTTAAATTGAATTACAGAAATAAATTAACTTTTTGATGATATTCAAATTTTTTCAGATGCCCATGTACTTTATTTAAACATGAGACCTGAAGTTGATTAACACAGGTCTATCAGAATCAGCTGTGGTCAGCCAGTCTGATTTTATTTGATAAAAGGTTATTATTGAGTGAGTCCAAGCTTGTTCCAGCACTGGGAGACACTTTCTTGTAGGCCTTCTGTATGGTTCTGACAAACCAGGTAGCGATAGTCCTTGAGAAAGGTTCTTGCCGATCCCCTACATCATAGTTCCTCTCCGCAGGAGAAAGCTTACGGGAGAAGAAAGCTACCGGATGAATCAGGTCCTTGAGACGTTGACGCTGGGAGATGACTGCTTCTACTGTGATTTCTGAGGCGTCTACTTCGAGGATGTAAGGCAGGGCGGGACCTGGGTGGCTGAGGATAGGAGCAGAAGAAAACAGCTCCTTCAGGGCTGTAAATGCGACTTGCGCCTCGGGAGACCAGTGGAAGCGGGTACCTTGTTTGGTGAGCAGGGTAACAGGGGTGATGATGGAAGAGAACCCCTTGATAAATTTCCTTTAGAAATTTGCGAATCATATGAAACGCTGAATCCCTTTTTTATCCACCAGTGCGGGCCAATCCAGGATGCCGGAGACCTTCTGAGGGTCCATTTTGACCCCTTCAGAGGAGATTATTAACCCGAGGAATTGGATACTCTGCTGTTCAAATTCGCATTTCTTGGGTTTTGAGTAGAGCCTGTGTAGCCGGAGTCGGTGGAGTACCTTTTTAACGTGTTCTCAGTGCTGGGCCAGGGAGGAAGAGAAGACCAAGATATCGTCCAGGTAGACAATTACAAAGATGTCCAGATAGTCTCTGATGATGTCGTTGACAAATTGCTGGAAGGTGGCTGGGGCATCGCAGAGCCCGAAAGGCATCACCAAATATTCAAAATGCCCGAATCGGGTGCGGAATGCTGTCTTCCATTCGTCCCCCTCCCTAATACAGAGCAAATTGTAGGCTCCCTGCAGGTCCAGTTTGGTGAATACAGAGGCGGTTCTTAGTCTCTGGAAGAGTTCAGGAATCAAGGGTAGGGGGTACCGTTTTTTGACCGTAACTTTATTTAACTCACGGTAGTCCACACATGGCCGAAGTGAATGGTCTTTTTTCTCCACAAAAAAGATCCCAGCTCCTGCCGGAGAAGTAGAGGGTCGGATGAATCCCTTCTCTAGATTCTCCGTCACATAGTCTTTAAGGTTACCCAATCCTCTTTCCGATAAAGGAAAGATACGTCCGAAAGGGATCTCGGCCCCCGGAAGCAATTCAATTGGACAATCATAGGGGCGGTGGGGGGGTAAGGTCTCAGCCCCCTGTTTACTGAAGACATCCAAGTATTCGTGATAAGATACTGGGACAGAGGAACGTATCTCCTTATCAGCGTCCATACAGAGTAGGGTGCTAGGAGCCCTATGGCGTACTGGCAGCCAATAAATCTGGCAGTAAGGGGACTGGAACTTGAGGTCTCCAGAAGTCCAATTAATCTGCGGGTTGTGCGCCTGCAACCAGGGTAACCCCAGAATAACAGGAAACAAGGGAGAAGAGATGGCATCCAGGCACAACAACTCCTTGTGCCCTTCGAGAGTGGCCACAGGCAATGGAGGGGTTTCTTGGGTTACTGGCCCAGACTTGATGTGGGACCCATCCGTTAGGAAGATGGATAGTCCCTGCGACTTGGGTCGAAGTGGGATGCGTTGATGAGCAGCAAAGGTAAGGTCAATAAAGCAGCTGCATGCCCCGGAAACAATAATATCGGTGACCGGGATCGGGCCTTCTGGGAGCTGGAATGAGATAGAGAGAGCCAGGTGAGTGGTATTGTTGACAGAAACTGGATAATTTGAGGGGGATATAGAAAGACACTTACGCTTCTTTGCTGGGCATGAGCGTACAAAGTGTCCGCAGTACAGACACAGGTTGTTCTAATGTCGTCGTGAGCGTTCTTCTGTTGATAAGGAAGGACGCATAAGCCCAAGTTGCATCGGCTCTGACGTATCTGATTCAGGAGTAACCGGAGCAGTGTTGCTGGAATGGGCACCGGAGGAGAAGGTGTGGAAGGGATTAGGAACCCGTGGCAACATCTAGACTGGGCGGGTCTGCTGCGTGGACCTCTCTGCTCTACGCTCACGGAGCCGGCGGTCTATCTGTATGGCCAGGGTGATTAATGCCTCCAAGGTCTCGGGTATACCCACTCGGGCCAGTTCATCTTTCAAGTTTTCAAAAAAAGACCCAGGCGGAACTGATGTCGCAAGGCTGCGTCGTTCCAGTGAGTGTCCGTACTCCAACGCCTGAAGTCAGTGACGTAATCCTCTACGGCTCTATGGCCCTGTTGAAGTGAAGTGAGCGCCGTTTCTGCGGTAGCAGTGCGCTGCGGGTCTTCGTATAACTGCACCATTGCGTTAAAGAAAGCCGACATGGAGTCCAGCTGGTTACTGCGCTCTTCAAGCAGGCAGTGAGCCCAGGACTGAGGTTCACCTTGAAGCAGGGATATGATGAACCCCACTTTGGTTGCTTCCAAGGAGAAGGTTCGGGGTTGCAGGGAGAAGTACAACTCACAGGCATTGCGGAAGGCTCTAAACTTGCTCCGATCCCCAGAAAACCTTTCCGGCGTAGGGACCCTTGGCTCAGGAGGCAGCATCACCACCATCGGACTGGAGGGATTCCTGGAGGGAGCCATGGAAGCAGCAGAAACTGTAGGGTCTGTGGAGGGGGTTAGGGACTGAACACGTCCCTCCAGCTGGGTATAGCCCTCCTGCAGGGACTTAACGGCTTGGGTAAGGGCCGCAAGGTGCTGGCAGATGTTGTCCATAGGAGAGGCTCCTCTAGCATGCTCAGTCATGGCTGTGTTGTACTGTCACGGGGGAGTGGCTTACCGGGTAACTGGCGTGGCACAGGTTCACCAGAGGCGCGGAGTCTAAGTGTTAGCCGGTTTTCACCAGGGCCCCAGATGGTGGGGATGGACTTGGCTGCTTGCTAACACCAGGTCGCGGCCCCCCCCCGGATTCCCTGGGAGAGCCAGGAACAGGTCCAGGACCAATAGCCGGTAGCAGGTAAACAGATCAGGATGAGACAGGAGGATAGTCAGGACAAGCCAAGGTCAGGGCGGGCAGCAGGTAATCAGAATCCAAAGATAACCCGGGTCAGGTAAACAGGAACAGCAGATATAACAGGCACAGGATACAGGAGAGCTGAAGACAACACAGCAATCACCTGGAGTGACAGCTGTGTTTAAATAGGCTGTTTTGGCGCCAATTTGGTAGCCTCGAACTACACTGAGGTAGCCTCAAACTCTGCCAAGGTAGCCTCGAACTCTACCGAGGTAGCCTCGAACTTCCACCAAGGTAGCCTCGAACTCCGCCAAGGTAGCCTCGAACTCCGCCAAGGTAGCCTCGAACTCTACCAAGGTAGCCCTGAACTCTACCAAGGTAGCCTCGAACTCTACCAAGGTAGCCCCGGACTCTACGAAGGTAGCCTCGAACTCTACCAAGGTAGCCTCAGCGCATGCGCATAGGCGTTTGCCGGTTAGCGGCGCCAGTGCGCCTGCGCAGGGTATTGAGTCCCTGACAGACAGTCACTGCAGCAGGTAATCTTCAACATTAGTTCTGTACAAACACATAACGCAGCCAGGATCATGTGTTATGACAGAAACAAGCTCCATTCATAGCATCCGATGTTGCAAATCTGACCTTTTAAAAGAAATGTCTGTAGCACTCACTGCCATGCCCAGACAGGAATCTAATAGATTTTACAGTATGATAGCTTTCTTTAAAAAGGCAAAACTTCTTTAATTTCTAATTAAAGCACTCAAGAGATGACTGAAATGGAGCAAGAAAATATTTACAGAAAATATATTACAAAACAGGCATTAAAGAATTATTACCAGAAATGTTTACATCCCCAAGGGACCCTGTGCCCATAGCACTTACCCCTGTTCAAATTTGTTTAGGGGTTTCCAAACAGCAGATGTTGGATAGCTGGTTCTTCCTCTCATCACTGCTATCTCACAACATTGAACAATGGAGACAGAGTTCTAAGCTGTTATGCTTCCCTCTCTCAAAAAACTGGAATGTGTCCCATAATCCTTCTGGATCCTTCTTGTAGTGGAGGCAGCTTTGGTATCTTCTGATACATTTGTGTAATCACATTTTATGAAGGAAACCTCATTACAGTAAGAATTATGAAATATGGACAGAATTTGGCTCTGGTAGTTCAAAAAAACAGACTCGAAATGTGTATTGATCAAACTATTCTACAGACTGTTTACATTCTGGCCATTTTAAGCCTAATTATGAGTCTTTTGAAGATCCTGCTAATGGAGGTTCATGATATGTCTGCTTTGCCTTTAGCTTGGCCATTTTTCTGTCAACTGTGCTTTGAGCTGGTCTGTGGCTTATCAAATGTTTTACGTTCTCTGGCTTTGTTACTGACTTGCACATTTTGGGGAAAATGAGGAGGGGCCCTATACTCAGTATGGCTTCCCTATTCCCCCACTCAGTTTGGGGTTCATCAGACTTTATCAGGGTTCTGTGGGGCTGGTAGGTGCATAGGAGCTAATGGGGCCAAAACGTGTGGGCCTCAGTGAGAGATCTAGGTAGGTATGGTGATTGAGTGAGGACTTACTTAGGCAAGTGGGAGCAAAAGTGAAAAGAAGGTTTGTGGGAAAGTTTCTTTACCCTTTAAATGGATATTTTTTTTTTTTTATTATTTTTCTCTGACATTCACTTCAGATAACCCCTGCCAATTACAATGTTTCTGTGACACATGAAGAAAAGATCAACATGCACAATTTTGATTTTAAACTTAAACTTTCCTTCTTTCACTTAAAAGAGAAGTATGAGCTTCTAATAAAGAAAAAAACATTTATACTTACCTAGATGGATGCAGCATTAATCCGATGCTGCATCTGTCCCCCATTGGCTCTAAGACTCAGAACCGAGCGATCAAAGCCCACTGATCACTCGGTTCTCAGCCATCAGTGAGCTGAGAGCCGGTGACTATCAGTCACCGACTCTCTGCTCTGCCCCCTGAGTGCTCACTGAGCTGTGGAGGGGGCAGGACCAGCTGGTTCAGGCTCTCAGGGCTTGCTGAGAGGCTGAGCCAGCTGCCCATCCAGCCATTTGTGCAGATCCTGACTATATGGTCAAGATCTTTTCAGAGCCTGGGCCAGCTCTGTGACTTCTGCTGACAGTGGGCTTAAGCCCGCTGTCAGCTGAAAATGGGTCACAGGAGTGTAGAACAAAATGCAGTCCTGTGATCCCCAGGAGAATTATAGCCAAACCTTGACTATATTTCTCCTTTAAGAATTCCATTTTTTTTTTTCTTGTTCTTGATGCCATCCTCCTGAGTCTTTCCTCTTGACTGGCTTGGAAGCGTTTGTCAATAAATAGAGCTCTGAGTGTGCTAATAAAACAAACACTCATGGCACCACTCCTCTCCATCTGGGTATTCCAGCTCCCACATTGAACCGTTGAGCGGACACTCCCTCCATAGTTAGGTAGGGTGACATAAAGCATTGAAACAAGATAAGAGAGGGATATTGTCAGCTCACTAGTAATTTGAAAACTAGTGGTTTGTTGCTGCTGGGACCCCCATTGCATCCATCTGATAGCCCCTCATGCTGCTGCTGCCACTACTCACAGAGCAACTGTGAAGGTGCTGGGCTGGTTCTTGACTTGCCCTTTAACGAATTTACAAATGGACTGAAGTATATATATAAGCAGAATTGAAGAATATATTTAAAGAGTAATTCCAATTTTGTTGAGAAAAAAACATTCCCCTCTGGGTGATCTATGTACATTGCAAGAATCTTAACAAACTTTGTTGGAGATTTCTACCTTTTGTTATTCCGAAGAAATTACTGTGTTTGTGTCCAGTGGCGGAGCTAGATTTTTAAAACAGGGGTGGCAAAGGGGTGGCAAGGTATTATTTTGGGGGGTCAATATACAAAGTGTCATTTAGTGTCAGATTTGTCCACCGCAATGTCGCAGTCCCTCTAATAATCCCTGATCGCTGCCATTACTAGTAAAAACAATTAAAAAATAAAAAGTTCCATAGTTTGTAGATGTAATAACTTTTTTGCAAACCAATCAAAATACACTTAGGATTTTTTACAAAAAATATGTGGCAGAATACATATTAGCCTTACAGGTGGCAGTCAGAGCATGCAGACAGGGTACAGGTGGCGATCAGAGCATGCAGACAGGATACAGGTGGCGGTCAGAGCATGCAGACAGGGTACAGGTGGCGGTCAGAGCATGCAGACAGGGTACAGGTGGCGGTCAGAGCATGCAGACAGGATACAGGTGGCGGTCTGAGCATGTGGGCAGGATACAGGTGGCCTTCAGAGCATGCAGACAGGATACAGGTGGCCTTCAGAGCATGCGGACAGGATACAGGTGGCCTTCAGAGCATGCGGACAGGATACAGGTGGCGGTCAGAGCATGAGGACAGGATACAGGTGGCCTTCAGAGCATGCGGACAGGATACAGGTGGCCTTCAGAGCATGCGGACAGGATACAGGTGGCGGTCAGAGCATGCGGACAGGATATAGGTGGCGGACAGAGCATGTGGACAGGATACAGGTGGCGGTCAGAGCATGCAGACAGGGTACAGGTGGCGGTCGGAGCATGCGGACAGGATACAGGTGGCGGTCGGAGCATGCGGACAGGGTACAGGTGGTGGACAGAGCATGCGGACAGGATACAGGTGGTGGTGGTCAGAGGATACAGACAGGATATAGGTGGCGATCAGAGGATGCGAACAGGATACAGGAGATAGCAAGACAAAGATTGTGAACATCTGTGATTCTGTACATTCTCACCACTGCCATTGTTGTCTGATAACTGCTGCCTGTGCCTGCCAGTGGACATCATATCGATAGCAGCCAGCCAAGCAATGGATGGATGTTGCAGGCCAGGTGGTGGGACTCATTCTAAGTTAAAACTGGCATGCATGCTTACACTCCGAGTCCTGACTCCACTCACTCACTTACCAGGGGGCTGCCGCCAGGGCAGAGTGTGCTCAGTGTCGGCTAGTGGCACTGGTCAGGGCTTTGTGTGTCCAATCCATTCGGGGTGGTCGGGTCCGCGCTGTCTGTCTTTCTTGCAGGTGCTGCCACAGTCCTTCGGGTCCTTCCTGCACTGTTCACACCACAACAAGTCTCCTCTCATCCACCCGCCGCGGCTTGGCGCCTCCTGGCATTTTAAATTTTTTAGGCCGGGCGCCCGTGCAGCATGACATCATCAGTGGGCGGCGCGGTTGGCAACACTACTCATGACAGGACGATTGTCAGGTCCTCCTGTCTTGGTGTGGGATGGATCGGGCGGCGCTCCCCTGTGATTACTCTGCTCCTCCTCCCTCCCTCTGCCTACCAGCTCTCCATCCGCCTCCCTCCGCAGCTCCCCTACGGCGATCCCGTGATTCCTCCGCTGTCATTCACCCGCCTAGGATCGGGGTGGCAACAGGGGTGGCAAGGACTTCTTCTTGGGTGGCAATTGCCACCCCAGCTAACTCTCTGGCTCCGCCACTGTTTGTGTCTATGTGGGAAAGTGAATCTAATGGGAGTGGTTTCATAATTATCAGTCAGCTGCTGCACCTGAAGGGCTCTAATGAGGAAATCTGCAGGGTCTGCATTCCTTTAGACGTGATTTCCTATTGGGAGTATCTTACCAAAAATTACATTTTTGTTGCAGGGGGATGCCTAAAATCTGACTTGTATCTTAAGGCCCGTACACACGTACCGTTCGTCGGCCGACAGAACGTCCTACAAATGTTCGCGGCTGACGTGTTTGTTGTTTGTCTGTTGAAAAGTGCTCAAAACTTGCCCAGGACATTTGTCTGCCGACATAAAATGACGTCACTACATTCCACGCACGTTCGCCGCTACAAAAGAGAAAGTGAGTGTTTGGCCGTGACCCTTCTGGGCATCTCGCGCTGATTTCGGTAGCATTTGTTTGGTTGACGACATTTCGCTATTTTCCGAGACATCGTTCGAGAATTTATTATGGCGACCGTGAATTCGACCGTTGCTGTCGTTAGTGTTGGAGTTTTGGCTCTGAGACGACGTACGAGCAATAGGAAGAAGAAGCGGACCTCCTGGACGAAAAATTGGTTGCTTAACCGTGATCAATTTTCTCATATGTCCTTGCTGAGGGAGCTCCAGGAAAATAATCCTGATGACTTCAGGAATTATTTGAGGATGACGTATCCCATCTTTTACCGTCTTCTTGCCCTGGTGTCCCCCTATATTTTTAAGGAGGATACTTGTATGTGGCTTGCAATTACTCCTGAGTAGGGATGATCGAACTTTTGAAAAGTTCGGTTCGACCAGAACACCCGAACTTCCCGAAAGTTCGGTTCGGATTTCAGAACCCCATTGAAATCAATGGGACCCGAACTTCTGGAATCAAAAAACACCATTTTGAAGCCCTAAAACCCAATAAATGCCCCTAAAAAGTACCTAGGGTTCTGGGTCATGCCCCAGGGACTATTAATCACACAAAAAAAAGTTCTTAAAAATTGTCGTTTTTGATAGAGAGCCAATTATTGAAAAAATTAAAAAGAAAAAAAAAAGAGATTTCTTTGGATTTAGTGTCTGTGGGGTCTAAAAGGTGTACCTGTGAAGTTTCAGCTCTGTAGCATGTCCAGAACCAGAATTACAGCATACCAAACCTTCAAAAATGACTTTTTTGCTTAACCGCACCTTTCTTTTGCTCCTAATCAACGGCTCAGCCAATGTGTATGATGGGGACATAATGCAGTGCACTGGGAACAAGATTAGAGTTTTTTTTGGAAAAAGGTGCTGTCTCTTTAAATGTGCATATAATTAACGGGTGTATTTCCACAATGGGGCTATTATTACCAAATGTTTCAAGAAGTCCAAAGATGTATGTAATTGCACTTTATTTCATGTAAAATGGTGTTTGGTGCACTTTAACTTGAATTCTCACAAGAAACAGACATATATGCACGGATACATTGAGGGTTAGGGTTAGGGGTAGGGGCCACAATGTAGTGCACAGTGAACAAGATTAGAGATGTTTTGGATGAATACTGTTGTCTCTTGACTTTGAATAGAAGTAAAGGATGCTTAAAAATTGGGCATTTGGTGGTGCGGACGATGCCTTGACACCATATCCCTATAAAAATGCTGGTAATGAAGGCAATAATTGCCTTTGTAAGTAAAAAAATTACAATGATATGCATCTGTGTGACAGGTGCGCAAAAATTGTTGTTTGGGTGTTGGCGGAGCCATACCACTGTAAGCCCAAAGAGCTGGTGTTGAAGAAGGCGTAAAAATTATGAAGGTGTGCACATGTGGAAACAGGTGCGCAAACATGGTAGTTTTGGTGTTGGCGGAGCCTCCCCACCATAACCCCAAAGAGCTGGCTTTGAAGGAGGCCCAAAAATTGTAAAGGTGTGCACCTGTGGAACAGGTTCGCAAACATGGTAGTTTTTGTTTAGCATAGCCTCCCCACCTTAACCCCAAAGAGCTGGTGTTGAAGGAGGCCCAAAAATTGTAAAGGTGTGCACCTGTGGAACAGGTGCGCAAACATTGTAGTTCTTGTTTTAGCATAGCCTCCCCACCTTAACCCCAAAGAGCTGGTGTTGAAGGAGGCCCAAAAATTGTAAAGGTGTGCACCTGTGGAACAGGTGTGCAAACATTGTAGTTTTTGTTTTAGCATAGCCTCCCCACCTTAACCCCAAAGAGCTGGTGTTGAAGGAGGCCCAAAAATTGTAAAGGTGTGCCCCTGTGGAACAGGTGCGCAAACATTGTAGTTTTTGTTTTAGCATAGCCTCCCCACCTTAACCCCAAAGAGCTGGTGTTGAAGGAGGCCCAAAAATTGTAAAGGTGTGCACCTGTGGAACAGGTGCGCAAACATTGTAGTTTTTGTTTTAGCATAGCCTCCCCACCTTAACCCCAAAGAGCTGGTGTTGAAGGAGGCCAAAAAATTGTAAAGGTGTGCCCCTGTGGAACAGGTGCGCAAACATTGTAGTTTTTGTTTTAGCATAGCCTCCCCACCTTAACCCCAAAGAGCTGGTGTTGAAGGAGTGTAATGTTCTGGTACCTCTGGTACCCTTATTTCAACATTTCTCTCTTAATATTGCGTCCCATCTTGCTATCCAAATGGAACGCATACACCTTTAAGGGCAATGACGTCATCGCCGGGCGCCGCTATGAGCGGCTATTTCAATCGCCGGCTTTCTCTCACTCATTGCTCGTTCAAACCGCATGTTGCCTTGTCTTGTCCAATGCTGCCGGAGCTTCAAGCTATTCCCCTTGCCTGAACAAGACCGGAACCTCGCTACCGATCCAGTATCTCGCTACCGGATTACTCCATTACTCTTGGACCTTGCTACTACTAACCCATCTAGTGATAAGTACTCCGGAGGGGATTCCTTCCTCAACCTAACTTTCACTATCTACTACTGCATACTAAAGGGACTATTACTATCTAAGCTATTTCTATCATCTGCATAGATTGCTAGCTCTTGGGACTACCATCACCTATTATTGCACTAGGTTACTCTCTCTTGCATACTTCATCTGCTGTCCCCTACCACCTGTTACTATACATGATTGCTAAAACCTATCTGCATACTATCATCACCTACCACTCTCCTGAATACTACTACTAAGTGCTCACCATTCTATTGCCTGTCTCTCACCTCTATTCTATCATATACATTCTATCACTCCAGGAACATCATATTGAGTGTATGTATATTTGCATAACAGGCTGTACACAGTGATGAAGTCCTGAGAGTTGGATATGTTGTTCAACACATTCTCTACATGACTACTGAGTGTAATAATTCTGCAGCTGCAAATCCATTCACTAACAAAAAACGCATGAGCGTTACAGATTGAACGAGCCAGAAAAAATATGGATTCAGCAGAAGTACCCACTCAAGTAATGCAATTAAAACAACAAGTAGATGCATTGATACTTGCTCTTACAGAGGTAAAAAACGAAAATCAGGCTTTAAGACAGCAGGTTGGCCGTCTTGCGCAGCTCTCTGCTGCTCAGCCCCGTGAGCCTAAGATAAACCCTCCTCTAGTGTTTACTGGTGATCGGAGTAAATTTCGTGAATTTAAAAACGCATGTCGATTGCTATTCTTGTTGAAACCTCATACCTACCCCACTGACCAAATCAAAGTCTGTACCACTATTTCCTATCTGACGGGTGATCCCCGGGCCTGGGCAGACTCTCTCTTTGAGAAAGATGACCCACTTCTTAACTCCTATCCTTTATTCCTAGCGCAACTCGCTAGTTTATATGAAGACCCCAATAGGCAGAGTACTGCTGATACCCAATTGAGGGCTTTAAAACAAGGAAGGAGACCTGTTGAGGACTTCGTGGCAGATTTCAAAAGATGGTCCCTTGATTCAGGGTGGAATGACACATCCTTGCGAACGCAGTTCAGACTCGGCCTATCAGAAGCCGTTAAAGACGAGCTCGCCCGAGCGGATTTACCTGACACCTTGGATGGCCTGATACAGACCAGTATCAATATTGACAGACGACTGCGAGAAAGAAAGGCTGAGAAGATGGGATTGCCATTGTCCAGTCCTTCTCGGATGTCGCCTGTTGACCCTACTCCTATGGAGGTAGGAATGATACGCCCACCTTTGACCTTTTCCGAACGTGCCAGGAGGAAAACCGAACATCTCTGCATGTACTGCGCATCCCCGGATCATTTGATAAACGGCTGTCCCCTTGTCCGCAAAAAAGAGGGTGAGTGTTCAAATGTCTTGCTAGGGGGACTAACAACTTCATTTTCTAATCCTTATCTTTTTATTCATTTGACATTACAGTGGGACCAAACTAGGATCACCACCAAGGCTATGGTCGACACAGAATCTTGTGGGAACTACATTGATACTTGTTTTGTTACCTTAAATAAAATACCTATTATTTCAAAACTTAAACCTGTCTCTGTTAGTTTCATTAACGGTATTCCGTTATCCTCTGGTCCCATCACTAATCAGACACAGGCACTCCTTGCTGACGGGTCTCATGTGGAGACCACCACTTTTGATGTACTGACCTCACCACATTTTCCCATTATTTTGGGACTTCCCTGGTTACACATACATCAACCAATCATCGATTGGAAAACAAGAACTCTAACCTTCTCTTCTCACTACTGCGAAACCACGTGTAATCTCTCATCACATGGAAGGATCCTGTCTGTGGTGTCGGATGAGATTATACCAATATGTTATCAGGATTTGTCGGAAGTCTTCCTTGAGAAAAACGCTCAAGTGTTGCCTCCCCATAGGGACTATGATTGTTGTATCGATCTACTCCCTAATAGCAAATTGCCTTTCGGTCACGTTTATCCTCTTTCACAGGATGAACTCTCTCATCTCAAGGAATACTTGGATGAAAATTTGGCGAAAGGATTCATCAGACCTTCTACTTCCTCCACTGCTGCAGGACTCTTCTTTGTCCGCAATAAAGATTCAAGTCTCAGGCCTATTATTGATTTCAGACAATTAAATACCATTACAATAAAGGATCGTTATCCTTTACCTCTTATTCCTGAACTTATAGAACAGGTGCGCGGAGCTTCCTACTTTTCGAAATTGGACCTAAAAGGGGCATACAACTTAATTCGAATCCGTGACGGGGATGAATGGAAGACAGCATTCAGAACCAGATACGGACTGTTTGAGTACATCGTGATGCCATTTGGGTTGTGTAATGCTCCCGCAGCCTTCCAACGATTTATAAATGACATATTCAGAGACTTGCTTGATGTTTGTGTTGTAGTATATCTGGACGATATACTTATTTATTCTCATTCCTTATCTGAACACATAAAACATGTAAGACTCGTGTTGTCAAGACTACTCGCACATAAATTATATGTTAAATCAAAAAAATGTTTATTTCATAAAGAAGAAGTACTATTCCTAGGATACATTATATCCAAAAATGGAATCAAAATGGACATGAGCAAAATATCCTGTATTCTAGATTGGCCTGTGCCAACAACTTGCAAAGCATTACAAAGATTCCTCGGATTCTCTAACTACTATAGAAAGTTCATCAAGAACTTCTCTGCTATTGTGAGACCTCTCACACAACTCACAAGTACAAAAAAACAATTCAAATGGTCAGAAGAAGCAAATGGAGCTTTCTGCTTGTTGAAATCAAGCTTTACTTCTGCTCCCATACTACGCCATCCAGACCCATCCCTTCAATATATTTTGGAGGTAGATGCGTCAAATATGGCAGTAGGAGCAGTTCTCTCACAACGACCAACAAACACTTCACCACTTCACCCAGTTGCTTTCTTCTCAAAGTCACTAAGCAGCCCCGAGGTGAATTACCCAGTGGGTGAAAAAGAGTTACTAGCCATAAAACTGGCATTAGAGAATTGGCGACACCTACTTGAGGGTACTCGATTGCCAATCCTTATATACACAGATCACAAAAACCTTCAATACCTTCAGACTAATAGAACTCTTTCCCACCGGCAGGTACGATGGTCATTATTCTTTTTGAGATTTAATTTTCTAGTGACCTATACACCTGCAGACAAAAATAAAAAAGCGGATGCGCTTTCACGATTAACCGAAGATAGCTACGCCGAGGTTCCCTCAGTTCCTATAATACCCTATGAACGTATTGTCGGTGTTGTCCGTTCCCTGAAGGAAGAGATTTTGCACAGCATAGGACTGGATTCACCTCCACCACAACTAAATGCTGATGCAGAAGGCTTCCTCTATTACAACGATAAACTATACATACCCCCTACTATGCGAACCAAGATCTTGGAATTGTCGCATGATGTACCTATGGCAGGACATATGGGTATGACTAAAACATTCAATTTACTTACTAGGCAATTTTGGTGGCCTGACATGAAGACGACCGTACAAAAGTTCGTTTCATCTTGTGACATCTGTGCAAGGTCCAAAATTGACACTACAAAACCATCGGGTCTACTTTGTAGTTTACCAATACCCCAGGTTCCATGGGAAGTGGTGTCCTTAGACTTTATAGTAGAACTACCACCTTCCAAAGGATTCAACACCATTTTAGTGTCAGTGGACCATCTGACCAAGATGGCACATTTCATTCCTATCCGAAGTCTACCTTCATCCAAGCAAACAGCGGAATTACTTGTGAAACATGTCTTTAAGTTACATGGTATTCCAAAAACACTTCTGTATGACCGTGGTTCACAGTTTATCTCAAAGTTTTGGCAAGCTCTATGTCAGATCCTACGAATAGAGCGAAAACTTACTTCTCCTTACCACCCTCAGACCAACGGACAGACAGAAAGAGTCAACCAGTGCATTGAGCAATATCTACGTTGCTATACTTCATATCTACAGGACGATTGGGTGGACCTCCTCCCGCTGGCGGAATTCGCCTATAACAACGCGACCCACAGCACTACTAAACAAAGTCCATTCTACTTAAACTATGGGTTTCATCCCACACTTCTTCCACCACGTATCTTGCCATCAAGTAATCCAGTGGCCTCTGATTATCTTACCCAAATAAAGGATTCCCTGGGTTTACTCAACACCACCATCTCACATGCCCATAGCCAACAAAAGAGGTACTACGACCTTCGTAGAAAACCCTCTCCCCAATATGCCATTGGGGATCTTGTTTGGCTTTCTACAAAAAATTTGAGATTAAAGATCCCTAGTAAAAAACTTGGACCTTTATTCCTGGGACCTTTCCCAATAAAGAAGCTTATTGGAAAAGCTGCAGTACAACTCACATTACCAACAGACCTCAAGATACATCCCATCTTCCATGTGTCTCTACTAAAGCCCCATGTTCCTAACCAAGGAATAAGGCCTACCATCTCACCTCCACCTCCTGTACAAGTTGAAGGCGGAGAAGAATTTGAGATAAAGGAGATTCTGGATTCTCGTATCCATAGAAGAAGACTCCAATATCTAGTACGATGGAAGAACTATGGGCCCCAAGACGACACCTGGCTGGATACCTCCGATATACATGCCCCTAGACTGATTCGCAATTTCCACTCGAAATACCCGGAAAAAACAGTTCTAGAGGCCTTCCGGAGCCGGCCTTAAGGGGGGGGTACTGTAATGTTCTGGTACCTCTGGTACCCTTATTTCCACATTTCTCTCTTAATATTGCATCCCATCTTGCTATCCAAATGGAACGCATACACCTTTAAGAGCAATGACGTCATCGTCGGGCGCCGCTATGAGCGGCTATTTCAATCGCCGGCTTTCTCTCACTCATTGCTCGTTCAAACCGCATGTTGCCTTGTCTTGTCCAATGCTGCCGGAGCTCCAAGCTATTCCCCTTGCCTGAACAAGACCGGAACCTCGCTACCGATCCAGTATCTCGCTACCGGATTACTCCATTACTCTTGGACCTTGCTACTACTAACCCATCTAGTGATAAGTACCCCGCAGGGGATTCCTTCCTCAACCTAACTTTCACTATCTACTACTGCATACTAAAGGGACTATTACTATCTAAGCTATTTCTATCATCTGCATAGATTGCTAGCTCTTGGGACTACCATCACCTATCATTGCACTAGGTTACTCTCTCTTGCATACTTCATCTGCTGTCCCCTACCACCTGTTACTATACATGATTGCTAAAACCTATCTGCATACTATCATCACCTACCACTCTCCTGAATACTACTACTAAGTGCTCACCGTTCTATTGCCTGTCTCTCACCTCTATTCTATCATATACATTCTATCACTCCAGGAACATCATATTGAGTGTATGTATATTTGCATAACAGGCTGTACACAGTGATGAAGTCCTGAGAGTTGGATATGTTGTTCAAAACATTCTCTTCATGACTACTGAGTGTAATAATTCTGCAGCTGCAAATCCATTCACTAACAAAAAACGCATGAGCGTTACAAGGAGGCCCAAAAATTGTAAAGGTGTGCACCTGTGGAACAGGTGCGCAAACATTGTAGTTTTTGTTTTAGCATAGCCTCCCCACCTTAACCCCAAAGAGCTGGTGTTGAAGGAGGCCCAAAAATTGTAAAGGTGTGCACCTGTGGAACAGGTGCGCAAACATTGTAGTTTTTGTTTTAGCATAGCCTCCCCACCTTAACCCCAAAGAGCTGGTGTTGAAGGAGGCCCAAAAATTGTAAAGGTGTGCACCTGTGGAACAGGTGCGCAAACATTGTAGTTTTTGTTTTAGCATAGCCTCCCCACCTTAACCCCAAAGAGCTGGTGTTGAAGGAGGCCCAAAAATTGTAAAGGTGTGCCCCTGTGGAACAGGTGCGCAAACATTGTAGTTTTTGTTTAGCATAGCCTCCCCACCTTAACCCCAAAGAGCTGGTGTTGAAGGAGGCCCAAAAATTGTAAAGGTGTGCACCTGTGGAACAGGTGCGCAAACATTGTAGTTTTTGTTATAACCAAAATGAGGTTCTGTGAACGTAAAGAGAATGAGAGGAGGGTTTGAGGGTGGCACTATGGTCCAGGCTTAAACTGAGGCTCAACTGCCACATCACAACCATAGCCTAGTCTACAAGGTCTGCATCAGGTGCATCAAAGCTTGATATCCACGACTGATTCATCTTAATGAATGTCAAACGGTCGACTGAGTCGGTGGAGAGTCTCGTTCGATGGTCTGTGACGAATCCTCCTGCTGCGCTGAATGCCCGTTCTGATAGGACACTGGAAGCAGGGCAGGCCAACAACTCCATGGCATACTGGGCCAGTTCTGGCCAGTGGTCTAATCTTAAGACCCAGTATGCCAGTGGATTGGATTCGTCACATGAAAAGCCCTCTGTGTCACTTTGTGCCCTCACGTAATCGTCCACCATGTGATGCAGACGCTGTCGATGCGATGTGGCAGCTGAGAGGCCTGGGCGGTGAGGACTAAAAAAAGACCGAAAGGCATCCGTCAACCGCACGCCTTCTCCAACGCTCCTCTCGTGACCACCAGTAGAATCTATGGTAGGTTGTCCCCGCCCCTGCACCCTACGGGAGTCGGGGAACATGTTCACCAGATTCCTCTTGAGACTGTCCTCAAGGGATTTGATCCTGTGGACTCTCTGGGTGGATGGGAAAAGCTCCGAGACTTTACACTTGTACCGGGGGTCAAGTAGGGTGGCCAACCAATAGTGGTTAGTCTCTTTAATGGCCTTGATTCTGGGGTCCTTTCGCAGGCTCTGAAGCATGATGTTTCCCATGCGTCGCAAATTAGCGAAGGCCTGAGAAGCTGACTCCTCGGGGGCACTCATAACGACATTATCTTCAACGGGCTACTCCTCCTCCCAGCCACGTACTACTCCAAAGTGTCCCGAGGGAGTCAAACTAGGCCTTGCAGATTGCCGCATGTCTTCCTCCTCCTCCTCCTCAAACCCTGCAAAAGTTCCCGCAGAATCGTCCTCCTCCTCCTCTTCCACCCCTGGATCCTGCTCGGGCCTCTGGGAGCTAGGCATAATGGGGTCAGGATTCTCAGGATAAAGGGGGCCTTGAGAGGCAAGGAAGTCCTCCTCTTCCTCCTGCTGCTCTGCCTCCAGTGCCCTGTCCATAATGCCACGCAGAGTGTGCTCCAACAAAAACAGTACCGGTAGGGTGTCACTGATGCATGCGCTGTCCCGGCTGACCATCCTTGTGGCCTCCTCAAATGGCGAGAGGACAGCGCATGCATCTTTAATCAAAAGCCACTGCCGTGGTGAAAAGAAGCCCAGGCGCGCAGAGCCAGTGCTGGTGCCGTACTCACATAGGTATTCATTGAGGGCCCTCTGCTGCGTGTACAGGCGCTGCAGCATAGCCAAGGTGGAGTTCCAGCGGGTGGGCATGTCACAGATGAGGCGGTGTACCGGCAGGTGAAAATCGCGCTGCACTTCGGCCAAACGTGCAGTGGCACTGTACGACCGCCTGAAGTGACTGCACACCCTTCTTGCCATCCTTAGCACATCCTGCATTCCCGGGTACGAGTTCAAAAACCGCTGTACCACGAGGTTCAGGACATGCACCAGGCATGGCACATGGGTTAACTTTCCCTGACGAAGGGCGGCCAGGAGGTTTGACCCATTATCAGTAACCACCATCCCTGGCTGCAGCTGGCGTGGTGTCAACCACCTCTGGGCCTGTGCCTGCAGAGCCCCAAGAATCTGAGGGGCAGTGTGCTGCCTGTCCCCTAGACACACAAGCTGCAGCACTGCGTGAGACCTTTTGGCCTGAGACATAGAATAGCCCTTTGAACGTTTACGTGGTACCTCATCATATTCAAAGGACCATTCTGCAGAGGAGGGCATGGAGGAGGTAGAGGAGGAGGAGCAGGAGGGGGTAGAAGTGATCGATCTACCCGGATCAGCGACACCACCAGCTGTTTGCAGACGTGGGGGCAACACTGGCTGCAGCACCGAGCCCTGGTTACAATCCCTTCCGCTGGCAAGCAGTGTCACCCAGTGAGCAGTGACAGAAATGTACCGTCCCTGCCCATGTTTGCTTGACCAAGTGTCAGCCGTCAAGTGTATCTTACGGCTGACTGACTTGGCCAGGGACGACACTACATTGCCTTCCACATGTTGGTATAGGGATGGCAGGGCCTTACGGGAAAAGTAATGCCGACTTGGCACCTGCCACTGTGGAACTGCACATTTTGCGAAGTCACGGAAGGGAGCAGACTCTACCAGGTTAAATGGTAATAGTTGCAGAGCCAGTAGTTTAGCCAAACTACTGTTTAGACGCTGGGCATGTGGGTGGCGGGGGAGTATACATTTTTTTTCGTTCCAGCATGTGTGGAATCGAAATTTGGCATCTAGATGTTACAGCTGGTGGTGTGCTGGAGGTAGATGCGACACTGCCTGCTATATCATCATCCCTGCCAGTGGAGGCTGCCAACAGGTGACGAGTGACTATAGCAGGGCCAGGAACAGACTGATGTGCAGGTGAAGCAGATGGAGCATGAGGAGGAGCGTGAGGAGAACTAGGAGGCCGACTGACCGATCTTTGGCCCTTTTGTGGGTTCTTTAAATGCTCCTTCCAACGGGCCGAGTGGTGGGTTGTCAAATGCCTGTTTAGGCAGCTTGTACCCAGGTGGTTGACATTTTTGCCACGTTTTATACCCTTCTTACAAATCTTTCAGATCGCAACTGTTTTGTCTGCATGGGATGTCTCAAAAAAGGCCCAGCAAGATGAGGTGTGTATAGTGGCCCGGGAGACAACAGGTGCGGCCTTAGATGGAGTAGGCCGTCTGCTCTCCCCTCTTGTTTGCTCTGCCTCCTCCTCAACCTCAGACCCAACATCTGATTCCATCAAAGACTGAGCATCAGGCCTGGCCTGGGAGACAACAGGTGCGGCCTTAGATGGAGCGGGCCGTCTGCTCTCCCCTCTTGCTTGCTCTGCCTCCTCCTCAACCTCAGACCCAACATCTGACTCCATCAAAGACTGAGCATCAGGCCTGGCCCGGGAGACAACAGGTGCGGCCTTAGATGGAGCGGGCCGTCTGCTCTTCCCTCTTGTTTGCTCTGCCTCCTCCTCAAACTCAGACCCAACATCTGACTCCATCAAAGACTGAGCATCAGGCCTGGCCCGGGAGACAACAGGTGCGGCCTTAGATGGAGCGGGCCGTCTGCTCTCCCCTCTTGTTTGCTCTGCCTCCTCCTCAAACTCAGACCCAACATCAGACTCCATAAAGGACTGAGCATCAGGCTGGAGTAGATGGCCGACACTGTGGTCAAACAGCTCAGCTGACTCCTCTGCCATGTCTGAAGTTGGGTCTAAGGGAGGACATGAGGTGGACATGGACTCAACTGTATTTGTTCTGACAACTGCAGAAGACTGACCACTTTTCTCTGCCTGGGTCACTGTAGTTGCAGATGATGCCGATGATGAGGGTTTGGTCATATAGTCCACCACCTCCTGTACATACTGTGGACGTATAGCTTGGCCACTGCCGGAGAACAATCCAAATGGTGGCCTGGCTGAGGACTGACCACCACGTCCACACCGGCCTCTAGACACCCTAGAAGCTGTGCCCCTTTCCGCAGCAGGGCCACGTATGCCTTTTCTTGGTCTACCAGGCATATTTCTCACTGATGCGTTGGCAACTGTGTGCGGTGAAAAACGCACACTGCTATGCGACCCACAGTTGTCGCTGGATACAGCACAGCAGATGTGTCACGCACAGTAGCAAAGCCTTTTGCACAGTGGACCTAACGCTTTGAACAACAGGTGTTAAGTTGTCACTGATGCGTTGCCAACTGTGTGCGGTGAAAAACGCACACTGCTATGCGACCCACAGTTGTCGCTGGATACAGCACAGCAGATGTGTCACGCACAGTAGCAAAGCCTTTTGCACAGTGGACCTAACGCTTTGAACAACAGGCGTTAGGTTGTCACTGATGCGTTGGCAACTGTGTGCGGTGAAAAACGCACACTGCTATGCGACCCACAGTTGTCGCTGGATACAGCACAGCAGATGCGTGTCACGCACAGTTGCAAAGGCTTTTGCACAGTGGACCTAACGCTTTGAACAACAGGCGTTAGGTTGTCACTGATGCGTTGGCAACTGTGTGTGGTGAAAAACGCACACTGCTATGCAACCCACAGTTGTCGCTGGATACAGCACAGCAGATGTGTCACGCACAGTTGCAAAGGCTTTTGCACAGTGGACCTAACGCTTTGAACAACAGGCGTTAGGTTGTCACTGATGCGTTGGCAACTGTGTGCGGTGAAAAACGCACACTGCTATGCGACCCACAGTTGTCGCTGGATACAGCACAGCAGTTGCGTGTCACGCACAGTTGCAAAGGCTTTTGTACAGTGCACCTAACGCTTTGAACAACAGGCGTTAAGTTGTCACTGTATTTTGCTGCCTAGCAAGCACGTACACCTGCTGTGATAGAGCAGCACTGTGCCACGTGCTCACTAAACAGAACCCTCACACTTTCCCTACAGAAACTCAATTTTCAAATCTAACTAATGTAGTACAAAGTTCCCTAACTACACTAGATATCCATTTCCACTAAATAGAAAGCTCCATACAGCAGAAGACTGACACTGTCCCTTAAGTTTTTTTTTTTTTTTTTGTAACTCTAAGAACCAGCACAATCGCTGTATCTATCTACACTGGCTGTAAGCTAAATACAATTCTGCTATATGGAGCTTTAGAACCACTCGATATATAGGAAATGTAGTGTAGCAAGCAGGAGTCAGACAGAACTGCTTCAACTCTCTTCAACAGGATCTGGATAACTGTGTTAGGGGTTAGGCGGGGCCATCTTATATAGTGTGGGGCGTATTCACTCCTGATTGGCCTCTGGTCCCCGTAGTCACTCCAATCACGTTCCTAGGAGACTCCTGCCCCCTCATTGGCTTTTGCAGACGTTTCTGGGCCAATCACGGGCTTTTAAAGCCCAGTTCCTGTCCTAGTGCATTTTGGGCGGTTCTGGTGGCCGAATACCGAACTTTTGCCGCAAAAAGTTCGGTATTCGGCCGAATATCGAACATCCAATGTTCGGGTCGAACCGATGGTCGACCCGAACCGTTCGATCATCCTTACTCCTGAGCAAAGGTTAATTGCGACGTTGAGGTATCTTGCAACAGGGAGAAGCCTGCAGGATCTGAAGTTCACCACAGGCATCTCCCCCCAAGCACTTGGAGTCATCATCCCTGAGACCTGCTCTGCCATCATCAAGGTCTTGCAGAAGGACTATATCAAGGTATTTTTGATTTTTTACATTACATGTATTAGTCGTTTCACCCGAATTATGATGTTTTTGGATGTACAGCAATTGACACAGGTCATTATTTGTAAACTACCCTCTGTCCGCATGCACATAGTAGTAAAGATGTAGATTATCTTAACCATTTGTAAAATTACCCACTAACCACCCCACCATTCTCTCCTATGTGTCCCTAAACGCATTGCCTGTTAACAGTATGTAGAATTTTTGTAATTTTATTACTTTCCCTCAAACAATTATTCCTTGGCCAATGTTTTATTACCTAGTTTATGATTTATCTAAAATACATCAGTCCATCCATTCCCACCTATGATTGTGTATGTTTATGTAATGATGTTAAAACCTTCACTGACCACAAGCCCTTATTGATGTATAAATGCCCAGTTTTACTTACCCATCCCCCACCCACATGCTAAATCTCAAAGTCAGCATATACCAAAGCTCAAGCTCAGAGGTCTTCAAACTACGGCCCTCCAGTTGTTCAGGAACTACAATTTCCATCATGCGTAGTCATGTCTGTGAATGTCATAGAATTACAAGGCCTCATGGGATGTGTAGTTCTGCAACAGCTGGAGGACCATAGTTTGTAAATCTCTGCTCTAGCTGGTGAGTATAATGGGCCATACACACTATAAGATTGTCAGAACAATTTATCCTTCCGATTTACCAAAACCAAATAATATGAGATCCAACAAACACTTTCGAATCCTATGCAATCTGGTAGGCCCTTGCACTACATAGAAAAGGTAAATCTGCAGGAAAAAGTCTTCAGAGAATCTTATAGTGTGTATGGCCCTTTACAATATAAGAACAATAGGAGGTTGAAAATAAATGTATGTAGATGTTACATCCCCTAATCCAAACGTTTGCCTTCCTGTTGTTTATATTTTTAACAAGTTGCATAAGCATTTAACAGACAACTGTGTGTGTAATTAATAATGTGATGTGCTCAAGCACTAATTTTTTTTTTCCCCCACAGTTTCCTTCAAACGCAGAGCAATGGCTGGAGATTTCTGCTCAATTTCTGGAGAAGTGGAATTTTCCCAATTGTGGGGGTGCTATTGATGGGAAGCACGTCCGCATTGTCCCCCCTCCGAATTCCGGCACATTTTATTATAATTATAAAGGTTTTTTTAGTATAGTCATGCTAGCCATAGTTAATGCAAACTATGAGTTTATTTATTTGGATATTGGCAAAAATGGCCGCAATTCGGATGGGGGAGTTATTGAGCAGATGGAGTTCGCTCGTCGTCTAAAGAACGGCACTCTGAACCTGCCATCCAGGGAGCAAACTGTTGAGGGTATGAGCTTTGTGTTTATCGCAGATGATGCTTTTGCGCTTGGGGAGCATCTCATGAAGCCCTACCCTCAGAGGAACCTCACCCCCGGCCAAAGGATTTACAACTACCGGTTTTCCAGAGCTCGCAGAGTTGTGGAGAATGCCTTCGGGATAATGGCCAACCGGTTCCGGATATTCCTGACGTCCATACACCTGGCACTGTACAAAGTGGATAATGTGGTCTTGTGTTGCTGCATTTTGCACAACTTCCTACGCAGGAATATACACAATTATGTTTTGCAGCAACTGGATACTGACCCTGCTATGCCAGGTACAAGTGGAGAGGCCCAACCTCCTGACCAAGTGGAGTCCATGACATCAATGCAAGTTGGACGGTCAGGATTGGCATCACACAGGGCCTGTCAGATCCGCCAGGAATATCTGGACTATTTCTTGGGGAGAGGAGCTGTGTCCTGGCAGCAATCACTGTCACACAACCAATAAACTTCATAAATAATTTCCTAAACAGATAAATGTCATAGATCTATGATTTTTGAACACATTAAACAAAAATTGCTATGATTCTGTATTGTGGATTCTAATCATTTGGGCACATATGGCCAACATAATTTTTGGTGTAAATCATGTGTTATATATGTGTGACTTTGGAAGGGTTAATACATTCATCAGTGGGTTTCTTTGCTGTAGTCTCTCACCAGCTGATCCAAAGTGATGATGGCCATGTGTTATTTTTGAGCCAGTGGTGTAAATACAAGGGCCTTCTGCACACCACAAAATTTACACAAACCCTGTCACATTGAGAACTAGGTCACACCCAAGGTTCATCTAATGTCACCTTACATTGGTGGTTATTTTCCAGAAGTTGCCCATACTATATATTTCATATAATACATTAGGGTATTAACAACGTACCTACACCTGTTATGTTGTGTTCATTTATGACATCCTTCTCACTGCCCACCAATGTTAGGATATGTCAGTGTTATGTGAAACTTGATCATTGTTCATCTCAAAGTGTTATATATATATAGGTAATGGAAAGTGAACTAGAGCAACGAACAAGCAATACACTATAGATTACACTGATCTCCCTACACTGATTGCTACTGGCAATATCAATGCCATATTGAATCCTAGGACTGCTAGTACCTTGAGTGTTGAGTCACACTTTTGCGATGTGGGAAGTCTGCGACTTTGCAGCCTTCCAGCATTGCATAAGGGTGACCCGCCACTTACTTTTTGCACAGGATTGTATTCCACAAGTGTTAAGCACTGTGCGATCCAATCCAGATACATCAGAAATAAAGGGTCATGTGCGACTTATATGCGTGTTCAGTGCGAATGTAGCCATACAAAGTGTATATGTCTCAATTCACACTGCACATCTGATGGCATGTAATATCGTAGCGCACTCCTCCTTTATTACATGCGATCAGATGTTCATGCGAAAATCAGCTATACAGTTTGTATGGCTCAATTCGCACTGCACTCGCACAAAAGTCGCACATGATGCATTTATTCAGCCGCATCAGGATAGGATCGCACAGTCGTTCAAACTTGTGTGATCCGATCCTGTGTGAAATGTCAGATCGCACTGTGATATGCGTTAAAACTGGGGGTATCTTTAACATTTCATTGACACCTCCAGCAACTCGACCCCCCAACGAAAGTCTAATAAAGAATTGAACACACATTGTTGAATGTAAAAATGTTTTAGTATCAAACATTCACATGGTTAGGGTTAGGGTGTTGTAAAGTGCTTTTCCCAAACTTGGGTACACTCTTTAACATCTGAGTGTAATTAAAATGCCATAAAACCTTATAAAAAATTTGTAACATCAGGAACATCCCAATACAAACATTAAAAACGTAGGAAAATTGTGGCTTAAAATTTGCCAATCATGTCCACAAAATTGCGCATTTTGATTTGTAAGGCCGTTGCAGTCTCCTTTATTTGTTCCAGGTCTGCGCAGCATTGGAGAGCCTCACGGGTCAATTTGGCTAATGTGCAACTATGTAAAACATGGTCTGTAAAAAAAAAAAAAAAATGAGTCAATGTGAATCACCTACATGAGGTCATAATAATAGAGAAACATTTGGTGTCCAGGTAATCTTAAATTCCTCTCGAGTAAATACCTACCCTGTTCTTATGCTCTTTTGCCCTAGGCTCTTCTTCTTCCTCCTGTCCTCCTCCAATGCTGTTGCTGATGATTCTGCCGGTCTCCTGAGCTTACTATATATTCATTAGGGGTGTGAACGCATGATGACGTCATTGTGAGGGCATGGTCGTAATGTATATATATTAAGATGCAGAGACCAGAGACGGGCAGAATGCACGGCAACAGCATCGGAGGAGGACAGGAGGAAGAAGAAGAGCCTAGGGCAAAAGAGCAGACAACATAAGAGCAGAAGATTGGACAGCAGAAGAGTGGAGAGGAGAAGATCCAAAGAGCAGAGTGGAGAAGACCGGATGAAGATATTTAAGAACATTTCATAAACGTCTCCTGTCGTTATTCACATACACTTCCATTTATGTGGTTAATGTGTAGGGGTACTATGTACCCCATACCCATTCACATAGTGATTGGGGTCTGGGATCTGGGGGCCACCCTTTGTTAAAGGTTGCTTCCAAAGTCCTAGGAAGCCTCTGGCCGTATGACCCCCCAAAACCACTAGACAGGGTTGTGGGGATGAGGCCCTTGTCCTCCTCTACATGGGAGCAAGGTGCTTTTGGGTGTGCGGTGCAGAGCCCCCCTGGCCCAAAGCAGCAAAACCCCCCCATGTTGAGGGCATGTGTCCTGCTGTGGTCCAGGGGGTGTTTGGTCCGCTTGCTTGTTCTCTTTCCTGGCCTGACAATCTGCATGCTTGGATAAGAGTCTGGTATGGGTTTTGGGGGTAACCCACGCTGTCTTTTTGTTGTGGGCCTACCCTCAAACTCAATACCACACACAAAAGGCCTGGTTGTGAACTTAGGGGGGACACCCACGGTGGGTTATTCAATTTTTCTGTGTAGTTCCCCCTCAAAAATCTTCACAGCGCAAGTGGCCCCGCAAGTCAGAGCATCCTGATCCGACTTACGGTGCCACTTCCATTCAAATAAAGAGGCTCCCATAGGGAACTAGTGTTGACAATTGGAGGCCTAAAATAACACTGATAAAAATCATTATGAAAAAACCTACGTGGGCACACAATTGGCTCTCTGACACTTGGTCCGGGATCGTCCACATTTTCGGATGTGCCCGCAACGCTGCTTGCCAAGTTGCCAGGAGATCTGGGTTCTGACATGGCTGGGGATGCCACATCCTCGCATGACGGAACATCTGCAATGTAAATTTGTAAGGGAATACAAGAATATAAGGTTAAACAATCATTGCAAATACACATATTTCGATGATCCCACTACCCAAAAATCTGTGCCTACCAACCTTCTTGTTGCTCTGGTGTCTGGTCACTTGTTGGCTCCACCAGAATCACCTCAGGAATAATGTCTTTATCTACATAATACAAAAAATTGGCCATATCATAAAAGTCACAAGAGGTACATTTGTTAGGACATGGTGCCCTGCTTGATAGCTCTTTTAGTAACAAATATGAAGACATGTACATGGTTATCTACGAAAAATATGGTACATTAATGTTTGACAGTGCATAGGAACCAATTACCTTTAGTCGAATCTGTGCCACCATCTGGGCCCATGTCCTCATCTTCTTCCGCAACTGCAGATGGAGCTGCCAAACCTCTCCTCCTCCTTTCCCATTGTTTGGCACAGAGTTTTCGTTTTTCTCCTATTTAAAGGTTTGAATAATAATCTGTGATTAATAGGAATGTTTGCAGAGAAGATTCGTGCAGGAAAGAATGTTCGTTGCAACACAATACATATATTTTTAACTATGGCTTCCTGACTTTTAATGTCATATACTAAAACATCAACAATAGATCGATCTAATCACGACATGATAACTAAAATGAGTAATCTAACTTTTTACATAGACATTATAATCTAGACATGTTAATACAACATACACAAAATTATAAAAAAACATATTGCATGTTTAAACCAAAAAAAAAATAAAAAACTTACTTTTTTTCAGAATCCGATGGATTTGGGAAAGCTGATCCTGCTCACGGTGTTTCAGGTCGGACCACCGTTTCCGAATCTGATCTTTCGATCGCTCCACACCGAATTTTTTAAGCAAACAGGCCACCACCTTATCCATGATGCCATCTTTCCTGGCATTGGGCCGGTCGTAATTTGCCAACTTGCCATCATAGTCCATTTTTTCTAAAATTCCGACCATCTCCACCATTTCTGCCTTTGTCATGGGTGTAGCCCTTGATTTTCTGGTGGCCCAATCACTTCGGGCCCCACTTGATGAACTCTGAGATCTTTCAGACATTCTTCTTGATTAAAAGATTGTTCCACTGCTTCAGGTGTGTGTGTCGCATGTAGGCCTGATCTTCGGCACGTACACACCCCTGCACAAGCCCGCCACTGGAGGAGGAGTTGACGCATGCGCTGTATTTAAAGGACACCAGATCTTTCGGCCGACGATTCGCTAGAGGACATATCGAGGGTTGGAGCACGATCGAACGGCGAATCACGACTTTTCCCCACAAACAAAGGTACGACTTTTTTATTAGAAAGTGTGTGTTTTGGGCCCTATACAGCTTTTACTATGAATATCTTTATTATGTCCCAAAATACATGCTATTTTAATATGTTTTGTGTTGTGTTGTGTCTTGCAGGCATATACTGTCCTGCAAAATGGTGGACAATTACACCACCCACAACTTTCTCATCAGTTTCATTGATGAGTTCAGGCAACTGCCCTGTTTGTGGAAAGTCAAGTCGGCTGAATATAAAAATAAGATACTAAAAAAACAGGCCATTGACCATTTAGTGGCCTTCTACAAGCCCGTCTGTCCTGGGGCAAATGCTGACTATATACGGCGAAAAATAAACAGTATTCGCAGTACCTACAGGCGGGAGGTTAAGAAAATTGAAGAGTACACCCAGTCTGGAGCAGCTGCACAAAATGTACATGTACCACGGCTGTGGTACTTTGATAACCTGCGGTTCCTGGCAGACACCTTGGAATCGAGGCCGTCAATTTCTACGCTGCCTTCGACTTCGGCAGAGGGCTCAGTGTCTGTTGATCCCAGCCAGGATGAAGATATCCTGGAGGAGAGTTTTACTCAGGTATGGCATTTCACTATATATTGTCTGCTAAAAATGTAATCATGTAACAAAATTATATGCTAAACCATAATTGACCCTTTATGTAAACTGGCATAGCAAGGGGTTGGCATGACAGGCAACCGCCAGGGGCGCAGGCCAAGGGGGTGGGTCGCAAAAACATTGGCATTGTTTTAGTTATTTTTTGAACAATCCACTCAGCCTGCACACCCCAGAACCCCCAGTTTGCAGGCGGATTCATGCAGGTGTAAAACATTGAGAGTTGATTCATGCAGGTGTAAAACATTGAGAGCAGCTGAGCCAAAAGACCAGGAGACTGAGACTGCCTCTCACTGCATCCCCAGCACACCTCTGGTCTTACAAACACTGCTGCATCCCCAGCACACCTCCGGTCTTACAAACACTGCTGCATCCCCAGCACACCTCCAGTCCTAACAAACACTGCTGGAGCATCAGCATTCCTCTGGCTCAACCTTTTTTAAAACAAAACTAACAAACTAACAGCTCCTGCAAATGATACATCCATCCTTGCTTCCATGTCTCTGGTCTCTCACTCTGGGTCAGCAAGGCAGGTGGCTTCCTTATTCCTGTTTTCCTGCACCGCTTCACCCTCAATGCCCTACATCAAGCCCTCTGCAAGTTCAGGCCCCTCTCTCTCTGCAACCCCCCTCCTCTCTCTCTCACACACCCTCTTTCTCTCCCTCTCTCTATCTCTCACCCCTCTCTTTCTTGTTTTTCACACCTGAGACAATGATTGCCCACTAGAGAGCTCTACACTGGGTAAACAAGGGACAAATGAGAAACATTTAATGCCCTTTTATATTTTTTGGGGGGGGGTTACATTTTTACATTGATCTTGGGGGGGGGTTGCCAAATACAGCTCCTCAACAAGGGCACTGGAGACCCTAGATACGCCACTGTATGTAAAGTCTGCTATTTGTTCACAATAATATAACAAACATGACTTTTTATATACACTATAACATTCTAATCAATTGTTCATTTCATCAACAGGGAAGTGTCACTGAGGAGGAGCCAGATTGCAGCCAGGAGCCTGGGGAGCCTGCGGAGCCTGCGGAACTATTTCCACCACCACCTCCTCCTGCCAAACGGTGGCAAAAGAGGAAGCACGTGGATGACCTCACTGACGAATTTATACATGAGGCCACCATAGCCCTCCGTAGGAAACCGGAGGCCAATGAGTCCTTCGGCAACATGACGGGCAAAATTTTAGATAAGGTGGACCTCAGGCAGTGTCAGTATGCCCGCAAAATGATTCTGGATGTCCTGCAAAAGGCGGAAAACGGCGTCCTTACAGAGCACAGCCACGCGTGCGAGGAGCACCCATGCCCTCCACCTCCACCTCCACAACAGCCACCACCTCGCCAAATGCCACATGGCCAGTGGCAATATGGCCAGCAGGATCCAAACCTGCTCTCATGGCAGCCTGATTATAGCTATCACCAACTTTAATTTGTGTAACCCCCTATTATTTATTTTACCCCTGTTTGGCAGTTTCTAATTTAAAACATATTTATATAAATGTTTATTTTTTTTATACGGAGAGTATTAATGTTTTCATTTGTTTTTTCTGAGATCCAAAAAATAAAGAAAATTGTAAATTAAAAATGGCCTATCTGAATTTGTTAACATGTTTAATATTGTGCATAACCTGAAAAATATGTTTTAGACATTAATTCATACAAGAATAAAGGGTCATATCAATAGTTAGATCTTTGCTGTGCAAAAAAAAAAAAAATGGTGAGGAGTTCAAATTATTTAATTATAAAATTTTATAGAACAGATAGAATAGACAAACATTATCTTCATCATAACAGAACACATGCCTTTTTATTCGAAAAGTATGGCATTATGAGCAGCATCCTCCTTCTTCTCACATTTATCAAGATGAGCATGTGCTCCGCATTTCACCTATTTCTTGGACTGCCACGAGCCGAAAGTTCTTTCTGGATAAAATGTTGAGTTTACTAGAGAAAATTCTTCCGGGACCTCATTTGGTTTGATCATGCGTGTTGGGATTTGTAGCTGTGTGTCGGCAGAATTCTGTACTGACTGGCGAACAATCGGCCATTCTGGTGTCGGCATACAACAATTTAAATGCTTGCAAGACAGATTCTTGACGGCAGAATGTGCGCTGACGGCTGTCGGAGGCACCATACTAACAAGCGTACAATCGGCAGATCTTTCGTCCGCCGAAGTTTGTATGCCGACGATCGGTACATGTGTACGGGCCTTTAGTGCAGACTTCTGGGAAAATCAGTAAGCCAATCACACAAGCAGAAAATTATGTTTCTGGGGGACGTTCTGTACACATTCTGTTTACAGAACACCTCCAGGTAGCCATATTGCTTTTATAGAAAATTACAGATTGAAAATGAAAGGTATTTTTTAATAACATTTAATTACGGTATGACTTGTGTTTCAATTGTATATGCTATATTTATTTTTTTTTATTTGCTATTTTTTTCCTATGAAAATGGAGTTAGCCTTTAAGTGGAATTATTTTAAAAACCTCTACATGTTGGATTTCTTCAAATGATTTACCAAATTTTAAATAAACAGTATAAAATGTACAATCTCTATAGTGTGCATAGTGAAACATCCATCTGTATCTAACCAACCCAAGGGATCTCTTCACTAATCACTAAGCAACTACACTGCTGTAAACTAAAAACAAATATAGACACTGTAAAGTCACTCTAAAAAAAATAACTGTGTTCATCAGACATATTTTACTGCTGTGAAAACATTTAGGATGCCATGTGCATTCCCTAGTAGTTCATAATGTGATTATATATTTATAGATTTTCATACTGTATACTTTTTTTTTGCTTTCTTGTCACAGGTATCATAGTCCAAGCACACAAGTCAATGTCTAGCTACTGTTTTGCAACTCAGTTTAAACAGCTGGTAAATTCTGGATAACAATGGTCGAAGTAACTGTTGAAATGTAACCTCAATACACAGTCCTAAATAATATGCAATTTTTTTTTTTGCAGGTAAGGAGATCTGCATAAGGCAGGGACATTCCTCAACATAAGTGAAGAGCTTTCCATACAAATTCCTTCCCTAACGAAAGTTTTTAGCTATGTTAACCCTTTCTCAAGCTTGAGTGTAAACAGGATTTGTGTTCATGGTGAGCAACAGCATCGTGACCTGAATAAAATAGAATTCTGGCACACAGCCATTGTGTAAAATTTCAACTTACAGAGCAGAAAGTTCCCATCAAGGATCCCACAGTCTCAGGCATTGCTGTAGCTTTAGAAGCCGAAGTTCATGAATTGTCTTTGCTAGTTTTCATCACCAAGACACTGCTGGATTTTTATCTATAAAGCTTGATTTAGAAGAGTAAGTTTATACATGAGCCTCGAAACAAGCTGCGATCATAACAAGAGAACACATCTTGACAACTGCTGAAACTTGCCCTGATCCAGGATAATCTACATAATCAGCACTCCGGTCATAGTCTACGGAAGCCGTACAAAGTCTCATTTAATCAATTGAGCTACTACTCTTCCATTCACTGAATGGGATTCGAGGGCTTTGTCTTGTGCGGTGACAATAGAAGAAAAGCATGATGCAATTTTTTCTTATCAGGGAGAAGTGTGCTAAACGCTAAGTGTGTTAAACGCTAAGTCCACTTTTTGCAAAAAAATAAAATAAAAAACGCAACCATAATAAATAAGTTATTTTTTTGTTATTACCTTTTTTATTGCTGTTTCAGATAGAGACAATACAAAATATAATATATCCAATTACACAAATATTACCAATAATAACAATCCTTACATCACACCTCCCTTAAACATGTAGCTCGCAAATTATCACTTAATTCAAATTTAATTTTAAATATCCACATATTTTGAGCAAACGTATAGGTTGCATTGTCTTCTGCTCAAAACAAAGACATTTTTCTCCCTCCCTCTCCCCTTCAAGAAGGAGAGTAAAGGGAAAGAGGGAGGGGGCAGCAAAAAAGAAAAAATACTAATAAAGGGGAAGGGGAGGACAGGGGATCCCTGCCACAAGTAGTAAAAAGTTGATTGATAGTACCTAATAAGCCATATTCTAGCTGACTTTACTTAAGGATCTGAAATTATGTTATAATATAATGTAGTAGTCTGTAATTCAAACCAATGTGCCCATGTCTTAAAATGTTTTTCAGTTAACCCTTCATTCCTACATGTTAATTCTTCCATTAAATGAAGGCCATTAGCCTTTCTTAACCATTGGGAAGAAGTGGGTATAGATTGCTTACCCCAATAAAGTGGAATCAATAAACTGTAATGTTTTATTGTTACTGTTTTTCATTGTTAACCATTTTTTTACTTTTCAGATACCAACATTCTATGCTATTATAATCTAATGTTTTATTTTTACTGTTTTATTGTTAACCATTTTTTGTCTTGCGGGTATGCCCATCAGCTGCCACACTGATTTATATATTCTGACAGCAATAGCGTTTGCTCCCATCATATATATGAAAATCTACGATGGCAGGGGCGTGTCCGGATGTAGAGCGAGACAGACGTGTGCTGCGAGAGCTCCGGTGAATCCTGTGCCATCCCTACCTCTTGTCCTGGTTCCAGAGGTGAATTCTACCTGTTCGGGGTGCCCTCCTCTCCCGGACCTCCTGGGGTGCGTTTTGGGATGCCATCCAAGTCCAAACCCTCCGCGGCGGCACCGAAGAAGAAGACGGATCCTCCGCAGGCCTCGTGTCCCGACGCCATCTTGGATCGGCTCTGCACGCTGCTGGACACTTTGGAGATGTCTTCTGATCGGGCGGCTTCCCCATTCCCGGCACCGGCAGCTCAGGGCAGCGACACGGCGATGATCCTTACGGCCATCGAGCACAGTAAGACTTCTCTTTTGGCACACATAGATCACTTGGCGGAGGAATGTAATTTCATCCGGGCCGACCTCGATAAGATCTGGGTGTAACGCTCCTGCGTTTTTGTAGTAGGCTGGATTTGCAGCTGCAGAATCTCCACTCAGTAGTCATGTAGAGATGTGTTGAATAACCAAATCCAACTCTCCAGACTCATCACTGTGGGCCTGTCAGCTTCAGCATACAAATATACACACTCAATAAGATGTTCCTGGAGTGATAGGATGTATATGTTAGTATGAAGATGATGTGCTGAAGGGACAGGTGTGAACAGTGACAGAGATGGTAAGCACTTGATAGAAATGTTCAGGAGAGTACTAGATGGTATTAGGTAGAATGCAGATAGGTTAGTAATCGAGTATGGTAACAGGTGGTAAGGATAGCAGATGACAAATACAGGATAGACTAACCCAGTGCAAGGATAGATGGTAGTAGGCTCAAGAGCTAGCAATCTATGTAACAGTGCAGATGATAGAATTAGTATGCATAGATAGTAACAGTCCTTAATGTGCAGAGGTAGATAGTGTAAGTAAGGTTATGGAGGATTCCCCTGTGGGGTACTTATCACTAGTAAGGTTAGTAGTAGAAGGGTCCAGTAGTGAGGGAGTGATCCAGTAGCGAGATACAGGGATCAGTAGCAAGGTTCTGGTCTGTTTCCAAGTAAAAGAAAGTAGCTGGAGATTCCGGTAGCAAGACAAGCTTGTAAGCATGTGGACACACAGGCAGGTTGAACGAACAATGTGAGAGAGAACGCCGGCGGTTGAAATAGCCGCTCTGCGGCGCTCGGCGATGACGTCATCCATCTTAAAGGTGTATGCGTACCACCTAATTAGAAAGGTGGGACGCATATTAACAGAAAATGGAAAATAAGGGTACCAGAATCTTACAGTATCCCCCCCCCCCTTAAGGCCGGCTCCGGAAGGCCTATAGCACTGGTTTCTCCGGGTATTTCGAGTGAAATCTTCGTATAAGTCTAGGTGCGTGAACATCAGTGGTATCCAACCAGGTGTCGTCTTGGGGTCCATAGTTCTTCCATCTTATGAGATACTGGAGTCTTCCTCTGTGGATACGAGAATCCAAAATCTCCTTAATCTCATATTCTTCTCCGCCTTCAACTTGTACTGGAGGTGGAGGCAAGATGGTAGGCCTTATTCCTTGGTTAGGAACATGGGGTTTCAGTAGCGACACATGGAAGATGGGATGGATCTTGAGATCTGCTGGTAAGGTGAGCTGTACTGCAGCTTTTCCAATAAGTTTCTTAATTGGGAAGGGTCCCAGAAATAAAGGTCCAAGCTTTTTGCTAGGGATCTTTAATCTTAAATTTCTTGTCGATAGCCAAACGAGGTCCCCAATAGCATACTGAGGAGAAGGTCTTCTACGTAGGTCGTAGTACCTTTTTTGTTGGCTGTGGGCGTGTGAGATAGTGGTATTAAGTAAACCCAGAGAGTCCTTTATTTGGGTAAGATAGTCTGAGGCTACTGGGTTACTTGATGGTAGGATGCGTGGTGGAAGAAGTGTGGGGTGAAACCCATTGTTCAAGTAGAACGGACTTTGCTTAGTAGTACTGTGGGTTGCGTTGTTATAAGCAAATTCCGCCAGAGGGAGAAGGTCCACCCAATCATCCTGTAGGTATGATGTGTAGCAACGCAGATATTGTTCTATACACTGGTTGACTCTTTCAGTCTGTCCGTTGGTCTGAGGGTGGTAGGGAGAAGTGAGCTTTCGCTCAATCCGTAATATTTGACAAAGAGCTTGCCAAAATTTGGAGATGAACTGTGAACCACGGTCGGATAAAAGAGTCTTTGGTATTCCGTGTAACTTGAACACATGTTTCATCAGTAGTTCCGCTGTTTGTTTAGATGAAGGTAGTCTACGGATAGCGATGAAATGTGCCATCTTTGTCAGGTGGTCCACTGACACTAGAATGGTATTAAATCCTTTAGAAGGTGGTAGTTCTACTATAAAGTCTAAGGACACAACTTCCCATGGAGCCTGGGGTATTGGTAGACTGCAGAGTAGACCAGATGGTTTTGTAGTGTCAATTTTGGACCTTGCACAGATGTCACATGAAGATACAAATTTTTGTACAGACGTCTTCATATCAGGCCACCAAAACTGCCTAGTAAGCAAATTAAGGGTTTTCGTCATACCCATATGTCCTGCCATGGGCACATCATGTGATAACTCCAAGATCTTGGTGCGCATAGTAGGGGGTATGTAGAGTTTGTCGTTGTAGTAGAGGAAGCCTTCTGCATCAGTACTTAGTTGTGGTGGAGGTGAATCCAATCCTATACTGTGCAAAATCTCTTCCTTCAGGGAACGAACAACCCCAATAATACGTTCATAGGGTATTATAGGAATAGAAGGGATTTCAGCGCAGTTATCTTCGGTTAATCGTGATAGCGCATCCGCTTTTTTATTTTCGTCTGCAGGCATGTAGGTCACTAAGAAGTTGAATCTTAGGAAGAATAATGACCATCGTACCTGCCGGTGGGAGAGAGTTTTGTTAGTCTGGAGGTATTGAAGGTTTTTATGATCTGTATATATGAGTATTGGTAACCGGGTACCCTCAAGTAGATGTCGCCAATTCTCCAGTGCCAGTTTTATGGCAAGCAACTCCTTTTCACCCACTGGGTAATTCACCTCTGGGCTGCTTAATGATTTTGAAAAGAAAGCAACTGGGTGGAGTGGTGAAGTATTTGTTGGTCGTTGGGAGAGAACTGCTCCTACTGCCATATTTGACGCATCTACCTCCAGAATATATTGGAGGGATGGGTCTGGATGGCGTAGTATGGGAGCAGAAGTAAAGCTTGATTTTAACAAGCAGAAAGCTCGATTTGCTTCTTCTGACCATTTGAATGGTTTCTTTATACTTGTCAGTTGTGTGAGAGGTCTCACAATGGCAGAAAAGTTCTTGATGAACTTCCTATAGAAGTTTGAAAATCCAAGGAATCGCTGTAATGCCTTACGAGTTGTTGGTATAGGCCAGTCCAGAATACAGGATATCTTGCTCATATCCATCTTAATTCCGGTTTTGGATATGATGTATCCTAGGAATAATATTTCTTCTTTATGAAATAGGCATTTTTTTAATTTCACGTATAGATTGTGTGCGAGTAATCTGGATAACACAAGTCTTACATGTTTTATATGTTCAGAGAGAGATCGAGAATAGATAAGTATATCGTCCAGATATACTACAACACAGACATCAAGTAAGTCTCTAAAGATGTCGTTTATGAACCTTTGGAAAGCTGCGGGAGCATTACACAACCCGAATGGCATCACAAGATATTCGAATAATCCGTATCTGGTTCTGAATGCTGTTTTCCACTCATCTCCGTCACGGATTCGGATTAGGTTGTATGCCCCTTTCAGGTCTAATTTAGAGAAGTAAGTAGCCCCACGCACTTGTTCAATGAGTTCAGGGATGAGCGGTAAAGGATAGCGATCCTTTATTGTAATCGTATTTAATTGCCTATAATAGATAATAGGCCTAAGACTTGAATCCTTATTGCGGACAAAAAAAAGTCCTGCAGCTATGGAAGAAGTAGAGGGTCTGATGAACCCTTTTGTCAAATTCTCATCCAAGTATTCCTTAAGATGAGAAAGTTCATCCTGTGAAAGAGGATAAACATGACCGAAAGGCAATTTGCTGTTAGGGAGTAGATCGATAGTGCAATCATAATCCCTATGGGGAGGCAACATTTGAGCATTTTTTTCAAGGAATACTTCGGACAGATCCTGATAGCATAGTGGTGCAATCTCATCTGACACCACAGACAGGATCTTTCCATAAGATGGGAGGTTACACGTAATCTCACAATAGTGAGAAGGGAAAGACAAAGTCCGTCTTTTCCAATCTATGATTGGTTGATGTGTGTGTAACCAGGGGAGTCCCAAAATAATAGAAAAATGGGGTGAAGATAGTATATCAAAAGTGGTGGTCTCCATATGAGACTCATTAGTAGTGACGAGGAGTGCTTGTGTCTGGTTGGTGATTGGACCAGAAGATAGTGGAATACCGTTAATGAAACTAACAGAAACAGGTTTAGGTTTTGAAATAATAGGTATTTTATTTAAGGTAACAAAACATGTATCAATATAGTTTCCACAAGATCCGGTGTCGATCATAGCCTTGGTGGTAATCCTAGTCTGGTCCCACTGTAATGTCAAATGAACAAAGAGATAGGGGTAAGAAAAGGAAGTCGTTAATCCTCCTAGCAAGACATGTGAACACTCACCCTCTTTTTTGCGGACAAGGGGACAGACGCTTATCAAATGATCCGGGAATGCGCAGTACATGCAGAGGTTTCTGGATCTTCTTCTGGCTCGTTCAGTAGTTGATAAAGGTGGGCGTATGGTTCCTACCTCCATGGGAGTAGGGTCAACGGCCGAAATCCGAGAAGGACTAGACAATGGCATTCCCATTTTCTCAGCCTTTCTTTCACGCAGTCGCCTGTCGATGTTGATACTGAGTTGTATTAAGGCATCCAAGGTGCCAGGTAAATCCGCTTGGGCGAGCTCGTCTTTAACAGCTTCTGACAACCCGAGTCTGAATTGAGTTCACAGAGATGTATCATTCCACCCTGAATCAAGGGTCCATCTTTTGAACTCAGCTACAAAGTCTTCTACAGGTCTCCTTCCTTGTTTTAAAGCCCTCAATTGAATATCAGCAGTACTCTGCCTGTTGGGGTCATCATATAAACTAGCGAGTTCCGCTAGGAATAAAGAATAGGAGTTGAGAAGCTGATCATTTTTCTCAAAGAGAGAGTCTGCCCAGGCCCGTGGATCACCCGTTAAGTATGAGATAACGGTACAGACTTTAATTTGATCAGTAGGGTATGTACGAGGTTTTAACAAAAAAAGCAATTGACATGCGTTTTTGAATTCACAAAATTTTTTCCGATCACCTGTAAACACTAGAGGGGGGTTTATTTTAGGTTCAGGGGGTTGAGCAGCAGTGAGCCGTGAAAGACGGGTTACCTGCTGTATCAGAGTCTGATTTTCTTCTTTTACTTCAGTAAGAGCAAGCATTAATGCATTTACTTGTTGTGCTAATTGTGTCACTTGAGTGGGTAATTCTGCTGAATCCATTTTTTAGGTTCGTTCAATCTGTAACGCTCCTGCGTTTTTGTAGTAGGCTGGATTTGCAGCTGCAGAATCTCCACTCAGTAGTCATGTAGAGATGTGTTGAATAACCAAATCCAACTCTCCAGACTCATCACTGTGGGCCTGTCAGCTTCAGCATACAAATATACACACTCAATAAGATGTTCCTGGAGTGATAGGATGTATATGTTAGTATGAAGATGATGTGCTGAAGGGACAGGTGTGAACAGTGACAGAGATGGTAAGCACTTGATAGAAATGTTCAGGAGAGTACTAGATGGTATTAGGTAGAATGCAGATAGGTTAGTAATCGAGTATGGTAACAGGTGGTAAGGATAGCAGATGACAAATACAGGATAGACTAACCCAGTGCAAGGATAGATGGTAGTAGACTCAAGAGCTAGCAATCTATGTAACAGTGCAGATGATAGAATTAGTATGCATAGATAGTAACAGTCCTTAATGTGCAGAGGTAGATAGTGTAAGTAAGGTTATGGAGGATTCCCCTGTGGGGTACTTATCACTAGTAAGGTTAGTAGTAGAAGGGTCCAGTAGTGAGGGAGTGATCCAGTAGTGAGATACAGGGATCAGTAGCGAGGTTCCTGTCTGTTTCCAAGTAAAAGAAAGTAGCTGGAGGTTCCGGTAGCAAGACAAGCTTGTAAGCATGTGGACACACAGGCAGGTTGAACGAACAATGTGAGAGAGAACGCCGGCGGTTGAAATAGCCGATCTGCGGCGCTCGGCGATGACGTCATCCGTCTTAAAGGTGTATGCGTACCACCTAATTAGAAAGGTGGGACGCATATTAACAGAAAATGAAAAATAAGGGTACCAGAGGTACCAGAATCTTACACTGGGGCAGGCTGACTGAGACTGAGACTAGGATTTCTGCCACTGAGGACACCTCCACCCAGCACTCTCAGTCCCTGCATTCCCTGCAGCAGACTGTTGCTATGCTTCTTGCCAAAGCAGATGATGCCGAGAACCGTCAGCGGCGGAACAATGTCAGGGTGCTGGGCCTGCCTGAAGGGACCGAGGGGGACCTTCTTTAAATCCCTGCTCTCCATTACTGATGTTTCCCCTACGTATGTGGTGGAAAGGGCTCATCGGGTCGGGGGATACCCGGCGCCCCTCCTAGACCATTCCTTGTGCAGTTCCTTAATTATAGGGACCGGGATTGCATCCTGAGTGAAGCCAGGAAACATGCCACTCTTCCCTTTGAGAATTTTGAAATTCACCTATACCCGGACTTCTCCGCTGAGTTGCAGAAGAAGAGGAGAACTTTCACAGATGTCCACCGCAGACTCAGGGAGCGGGAAATCAAGTACTCTATGCTTTATCCTAGTCGCCTTAGAGTGCAACATCAGGGTTCTGTGAAGTTCTTTGATGCCCCTGAAGATGCTGATGCTTGGATCCTGACCCTGCACTGAGACCTGTTTGCCTGGGAATCCCTGCATTGATGTTTGGATTTCTCCCTACCTTTTTTCATACCTGTGCCCTCTGCCCGGCCTCTCCTCGCCTCCCCCCTCTCCCTCATCCCTCCCCCCCCCTCCGGTCTCATGGAGCCTAGTTGTGGCCTGTACTGTTACTTCGGGTTATTATGCCCCCCCGGACTTTCTGTGCTCCCCGTGCTGTTGAGGGAGGGGGTCTATGCCCTGTCTCTCCTGCCCCCATGTAGCTGGGCATTGGCCTTGGTTCCTGTCATGTTCTCGTCCCCCCCCCCCAACTCCTGGACCGCTCCGCACCTTGGCTTTACTTCCTCCCCCTCCCTTTTTGTTTTGGATGCTTCTGCTGGATTACCTACGGATTCATCGGAGCTCTTGAGGATCACTCCCTTCCCTCTGGGTTGTTTTTCTGAGTTTTGGGGTTGCTACAACCTGTGTCCACTGCACAGATACGGATGCACCTCGGGGCCTCCCTGAGAACTCTGTAGTTCAGTTGACCTCTGTCACAAGTTTTGGGTGTAAACTGTCTAGCTAGTTGTTGGAGTAATGCTGGTCAGTCGGGAGTTTACTGTTGGGCACGGTCCTGTGCTCTGTTGTTTTTCTTTTTGTTTTTTTATTTTTCAGACTGCTCGGTACTACCACATCTCTCGGATTTCATGGGTTTCTCTCTCCCTATGGGTCCCCCCGGGGCCGATGTTCTGCTCGCTTGACTGGGTAATGATTTTATACTGTGTGTGTTATCCTGCTATGCCAGATGTGTTTTTGAGGTATCATGGGTTCTCCCATTAAACTTATTTCTTGGAATGTGCGGGGGTTGAATGACAGAGTCAAACGGTCCTTGATGTTTAAATATTTGACGGCTCATAAGCCCACGATCCTGTTCCTGCAGGAGACACACCTGACGGGTGCTAAGGTGGTTTCTCTTAAACGCGCCTGGGTAAAACAGGGGTTCCATGCCACTTATTCCTCGTATTCTAGGGGGGTATCCATTCTGCTCCATAAGGCTCTGGCGTGTGCTGTGGAACAGGTCATTACTGATCCTGGGGGTCGATACATTATTCTAATATTGCAAATGTACGCTACTCGCTGGGCCCTTGTCAATATTTGTGCTCCTCCGCCCTTTGACTCTGGTATTCTTTACACTGTGTTTGCTAAGCTGGCTCCTATCCAGGTGCCTCATCTCCTGGTGGGCGGGGATTTCAATGCCATTCTGGACGGGGATCTGGATGCGTCCAACTCTTCGAGGGGGGCGCATCCGGACCTGGTCACCTGGGCGGACACCTTTGGTCTCCAGGAGCTGTGGCGTTGGCGCAACCCCCGGGAGCGGGCTTTCTCTCATGTGTCCCCCGCGCATAAGTCTGGGGCTCACATTGATTTCTTGTTTGGTTCTTCCGGGGTTCTTCCTTGGGTCAGGGCGGCCTCCTACCTCCCAGCCGACCTCTCGGACCACTCTCCCTTGGAGGTTTGTGTGGCCCCGGGGGGCGGCCGCGAGCCGGGATGCTGGCGGCTGGCAGCTCACTGGGTGCATGAGCCTAAGATACAGGAGCGGGTGTCTGCTAAATTGTCTGAATATTGGACCATTAATGATCAGTCCGCCCAGGCTGACATGGTGTGGGAGGCTTGCAAGGCTGTTACCCGTGGTGAATATGTCTCCTGTATTAAGGCGTTACGGGTTGAGGCGGCTTCCCGCACGACTCAGCTGGGGCAGGAGGAGATGGCGGCTGCGGCTCAATTTGCCTTGCAGCCTAGTGATACATCCTATGCTACGCTGGCGTCTGTCAGGAGGGGGTTGTGGTTGCACTACACCTCTCTGGTGCAACTGGACCATGCACAGTTCCGGGCGCGGTTGTTTGAAGCGGGGGACAAGAATGGCAAGCTGCTAGCGAATCTGGTGGCCGACACGCGTTCCCAGACGGTGATTCCCGAGATCAAGACGCGGGAAGGGCACTTGGCCACTGACCAGGGGGACATTTTGTCAGAGTTTCACTCCTTCTATAGTGCCCTTTATGATGATCCGGCCTCGGCCCTCTGGGATCCCTGTATGGAGACGCTGGGGGAATTGGACCTCCCGGTGTTATCTGAGGCAGCTCGGGTAGAGCTGGATCAGCCGCTTCAACTGCAAGAAATCGTGGCTGCCATTCATTCTCTCCCCGGCGGTAAATCGCCGGGCCCGGACGGTCTGCCTGGGGATTGGTACAGGGTGCACTTGGAGGTCTTGGCCCCCAAACTGCATCAGCTGTACTCCCAATCTCTGGAAGCTGATCGCCTCCCTGACAGTATGTACCAGGCGCATATCGTGCTTCTGCCAAAGCCGGGCAAGGATTTGCAGTGTTGCTCGTCCTACCGGACAATTTCCTTGTTGAATAGTGACCTGAAAATACTTACAAAGGTGCTTGCTACTAGGTTGATGAGAGTCCTGCCAACGCTGATACACACTGATCAGACGGGTTTTATGCCGGGCAAATCCACGGATATCAATCTTAGAAGGGTCCTCATATCATCTTCAGCTGCCGCCTCCGGCTGGCGCAACGAGGATTCTGGTGTCGTTCGACATTGAAAAGGCCTTCGACACAGGTCGATGGCGCTATCTTATGCAAGTCCTGGAGTCCTTCGGTTTTGGCCCTGTTTTTTGTCGTTGGGTCAGCCTTCTCTACAGTGCGCCTACGGCTTGTATTAAGTTGAGTGGGAAGCTCTCGCCTCCATTTGGTATCAAGCGGGGAACGAGACAGGGCTGCCCGCTGTCCCCAGCCCTCTTTGCCCTAGCAATGGAGCCGCTAGCTGTGGCCCTGCAGCGGGCATCGGGGGTGCGGGGGATTAGCGTGGGCCCTATAGTGGAAAAATTGGCTCTATATGCGGACGACCCCATCCTTTTTCTTGCGGATCCTGGCCCCTCCCTTGCGGAGGCTCTACGTATTATGGCCTCCTTCGCTGATGTCTCTGGCCTGTGCACTAATTGGGATAAGTCCCTGGTATTGCCGGTCGATGAGGGGGCTGTAGCCTTATGGGACCCGGCGTCCCAGCTACGTTTGACCCGTACGGTTAAATATTTGGGTATTTATATCTCTCCGGACACCAGGGACTTTCTCAAAATTGATGTGCAGCCCAAGATACTTTGGTGTAAGCAACGGTTGCGGGCATGGTCCCAGTTGCCCCTGTCCCTGATTGGCAGGATCAATTTTTTGAAAATGAAGGTTCTTCCGGTCCTCCTTTATACTCTTCGGCATTCCCCTGTCTGGATTCCGAAGTCTTATTTTGCCCAATTAGACTCCGTAATTTCCACCTTTTTGTGGTCTTCTCGACCTCCTCGATTTAATAAACGGATCCTCCGCCGGCCCAGGACACAGGGGGGGCTTGCCTGCCCTGACTTTTACTCCTACTTTTTGGCTGCCATGCTCAACCACGCTCATAACTGGCTTTTGTCGGACGACACCAACTCCTCGGTTATCCTTGAGGCGGCGCATGTGGGTTCCTACGAGACTCTTCGTAATGCCCTATACCGGGGCCTGAGAGTTTCCTATCCCCCTCTGACCCCGGCTATGCGAGTGGTGGTGCGGGTATGGACCCAACTGGTGGTTGCGCCGGAGCGGAAGCTGGCCCGCTGGTCTCCAGACACTCCGCTTTGGTTCAACCCTCACTTGGTGGAATTCCTGTCCATCCCGGACCCGGCCCTGTGGGCCGCTAGGGGCGTCAAGACCCTGGCGGACATCAGCGTTGGCGGGGCTCTGGCTACATTTGATGACCTCAAGGCTAAATTTCAACTTCCCAACTCCTTCTTTTTCAGGTTTCTCCAACTCCGCCATGCCTACCGCTCGCAGTTCCCCTCGCCTGTGGCTGGTCTGGAGCGCAGCGACTTTGTGTCCCAGCTGTGGGACCCTGGTATGCGTCAGCCGCTCTCCACCATCTACAAGGCCTTGTTACCATCGGTTCATGCTGGGTTGACGGGACTGCGGGCGGCGTGGAGCGCGGGGGAGGAGGGTTTGGATGACGAGGACTGGGAGGACATTTTGGATAGCTCGTTCCAGCCGCTCATTGCGACCAGGGACATGCTGATCCAATTTAAAATATTACATAGGATTTATTACACTCCTCACAGGCTACATCGCATTTATCCTAGTGTCTCGGCCTCCTGCTGGAGATGCACGTGCATTTCTGCGGACTTTTCTCATGTTTTCTGGGATTGCCCGCAGATCGTTTCTTATTGGTTGGAGGTGACTCGTTTTGTATCCAGTTTGGCCTCTATCCCGTTCCCGATGACGGTGGGGGTCTGTCTTCTTGGCCTGGTTGACCAGTTGGCTACGGCCAGGGCGACGAGGACCCTTATCGGAATATTACTGTTTTATGCCAGGAAGGCCATAGTCCTCAAATGGAAATCTCCTCACTCTCCGACTCTGGGCTTCTGGAAAGGGTTGGTTAATGCGGTGGTTCCGCTGTACAAGGCGACTTATATCTCTAGGAATTGCCCTAAGAAATATGAAAAGGTCTGGCGGGTCTGGGTGGATTCCAGATCCACGGTTGACGAGCGAGACTCTGAGCCTGACGCGGCCTGAATTCTGGTGGGACCATGGGGAGAGAGAACAGGGAATACTTGTTCCTGTCAAGAACTTTGTTTACTTTTCCAATGTTGATTCTTGATTGAGCAGTGTGGTTGAGGGATGTTTAGGGTGGGTTTTTCTGGGGTTGTGTTATTACCTGTTGGCTGGGGTATGCCCCCTTATGGCCTTGTTTTTCTGTGTGCTTAAAATTTAATAAACAGAATTTTCAAAAAAAAAAAAAAAAGAAAATCTACGATGGCAGCGCTGTAGGAGGTGATTGCACCACCGCAGTTTAAAAAAAAGAGAATACATGGCTTTCATCATGTATGCCCATCATTGGAAGTGGGTGGATGTTGGGAGGTCTAATGATGGGTATACCAGACGTTTTCTGGCAGGGATTTCTTCATCCACATCGATCGATGTGGATGGAGGAATCTGTTAGGTTTTCTTTTTTTCTTCAGCCCAGAAAAATAAATTTTCCCAAAACTGGTGGCAAAATATAAAATATTCTGTGGACTCAACACGCGCCTCTCAGCAAATAGCTTAGGGTGTCTACTTTCTGAAAAAGGGTCATTTGGGGGGATTTTGTGCTATCTTGGCATTTCATGGCCTCCGAAACTGTGATAGGTAGTGAGGAGTGAAACCAAGAATTTACGCCCTTAGAAAGCCTGAAGGCGGTGATTGATTTTCCGGGTCCTATACGTGGCTAGACTGCCAAAAAGTCGTCTCACACATGTGGTATCCCCATACTCAGGAGAAGCAGCAGAATGTATTTTGGGGTGTCATTTTACATATACCCATGGAATGTGTGAGCAATATATAATTAAATTGACAACTTTGTGTAAAAAAAAAATAAAAATTGGCATTTTCCCGATACTTGTGGCAAAATATAAAATATTCCATGGACTTAAAATGCCTCTCAGCAAATAGGTTAGGGTGTTTACTTTTGGAAAAGGGGTCATTTGGGGGGGGGGGGGGGCTTGTGCTATCTTGGCATTTCATGGCCTCTGAAACTGTGATAGGTAGTGAGGAGTGATATCAACAATTTATGCCCTTAGAAAGACTGAAGGTGGGGGTGTGGCCTGGAGCGGCATGCAGTGAGACGCAAGTGAGCTGAGCTCTGTCAGCCTGATTCCCCTGCATCCCTAATCCTGCCTCACCGATATCCTTCTTCTGGCTCCCTGTGTGGTGATCCACGTCCAGAGGCTCCTACATCATGTCCCTGCCAAAAAAGCCAGCGGACCCCGTGGCAAAACTTGACAAATTCTGCCGCCAGGAGAAAGAGTCTCCCTCCCAAGATGGCGCCTGGGATGGAGCGGGGGGCGGACGCAGCAGGAGCAGAGACGGCCAAGGTCCTGGAGGCCATCTCTTTGTGCCAGGCATCTCTCACCTCCAAAATTGAAGAGGTGAAAATCAACGTCTCCCTGATAAGGCAAGATCTTCAGAAACTCAGGGACAGGGTCACGGAGACTGAGACTCGCATCAGCACTGTGGAGAACACATTGCAGCCACTACAGACAACATCTGACCGCCTCCAGCTACAGGTGAGCCACCTACTATTAAAGCAAGAGGACATGGAAAATAGGTTACGCCGCTGCAATATTAGACTGATCGGCCTGCCTGAGGGGGCTGAGAGGTCGTGCCCATCTGACTTTCTTGAACAACTCCTCACTAAGACCTATGGCCGGGATGCATTTTCGCCCACGTTTGTAGTGGAGCGGGCCCATAGAATGTCAGGCAGACCTCCTCCACAGGGAGCCCCCCCACGTACATTCATTGCAAAGCTCTAAACTACAGGGACAGGGATGCGGTCCTTCGGCTCTCACGGGAGAAAGGAGACATACCGTTTGGGAACTCAAGAGTGTCAATATTTCCTGACTTCTCGGCGGAAGTACAGAGACGGCGCAAAACCTTTTTTGGAAGCTAAACGGTGTCTCCGCATTAAGCACATTAAATACGCTATGCTTTTCTCTGCCCGGCTGAGAGTGGAAGGCGAGGACAGAGTCCATTTTTTCGAGGACCCTGAGGCTGTCATCGCCTGGCTGGAACACCGAGAGGCCAGGGAGTGAGGACCGGTGCTTTGGCTGTCACCTGCTGCTTCACTTCTTTTCTTCCCTACATGATGGAGATGTTGTACCCCTATTTACTTTTCCCTCCTCCTGATTGTTACATTTCAGTGTTGCGTGCACTCTCTCCTGTCTACAAGTGCAGATGCCTGCTGTTGACTCAATCAGTACACTGCCTCCTGTTGGATTCTCACCCGCTGCCTCCTTTGTCCTGCGGTGCCGGATGGCGGGCTTTCATCATCCTTCCTGCTGGCTGAGCTGTCCGGCCCACTCGCAAAGTCAGATGGAACTAGTTCCAATTTTACTGCATGTATCGCTACCCAGTGACTTTTTTGCACCACGGGCCTGTTTGTGACAGGCAGTCTCATCCACTACCCCTCTGCCGCCGGGCTCGGTGGCAGAGATTGCTGCAACCCAATTTTGCAGTGTCAGCTGATGATTTTTGGATCTGCACCGTTTATGTGCACGATCCATGGTTTACTTTTTCTTTTTCTATGTGGATGGGACTTGGGCTCCAATGCCCGCACAATTTGGGGTTGGTGCAGGGCGGGGTGGGGGGTAATTGGGTTGTTTTTTTTTGCAGAAAGCCCTGGAGGCAGTGATTGGTTTTCGGGGTCCTGTACGTGGCTAGGCAGCCAAAAAGTCTCACACATTGGGTTTCCTCATACTCAGGAGAAGCAGCAGAATGTATTTTGGGGTGTAATTCCACACATACCCATGGCATGCGCCTGAGAAATATATAATATATAAATTCAATAATTTTTATATTTTTATTTTTTTGTCATTTTTTAAACACCTGT